>NC_053038.3:15006792-15306792 GCF_002575655.3 Aegilops tauschii subsp. strangulata | reverse complement strand
TCTTTGGTAAGTTACTCTGTAAGTGTTAGCTAGCTTAAATATTTTTCAACAAGCATCTCAATTGTCATCAGCTCACCTGACCTTGTAATGCAGGCCCCAGGAGTTCCAATCTCAACCAAAGCATGCTGACAAAGCTTAAGGCCGTTTATACCCTGGTGGAACAACTCTACACCGGGTCACAACGTGCCTTAGCCGTCGTGGCTCTGTCAAATGAAGTTCCCACTCGTCTGGCGGATGTGCTAAGGCGGCTTGCCCCCAGTGATCATAATATTAACGGCTAGATTCGAATACGATCATACGCCGGATCAGCCCCCAAGCGATCATGTGAGGTCACAATGAAAATAACAATGACACATTTACCTTTCGGGGGAAAAGGACAGAGGTCCTGCCTTATTATTTATCATAATATATACATGGTTACAGAAATATGTACATTATGAGAGCCGGTGGCTCAAGTGTAATAAGGCCGAAGATGAACGATATTCCACGGCCGGCGGGTCTCCTCCTCCGACTTACATGAATCTTTGTGTTCTCGAACATCGATGAGGTAGTATGATCCGTTGTGCAAGTTCTTGCTGACCACAAAGGACCCTTCCCAAGGTGGGGATAACTTGTGTGCATCTGTTTGATCCTGGATGAGCCGGAGCACCAAGTCACCTTCCTGAAAGGTTCTGGACTTAACCCGGCGGCTATGATAGCGGCGCAGGTCTTGTTGGTAAATCGCCGAGCGAGCTGCCGCTACGTCACGCTGTTCGTCCAACAAGTCAAGAGCATCCTGATGCGCTTGTTCATTGTCCGCCTCAACATAAGCCGCCACACGAGGCGAGTCATGACGGATGTCGCTAGGGAGAACCGCCTCGGCTCCGTAAACCATGAAGAAAGGCGTGTAACCCGTAGACCTATTAGGAGTAGTATTGATGCTCCATATCACAGAGGGTAATTCCTCCACCCAACAACCCAGCGTCCGCTGCAGAGGGACCAAAAGCCGGGGCTTGATGCCTTTCAAGATTTCCTAATTGGCTCTCTCAGCTTGGCCATTGGATTGGGGGTGAGCCACCGATGAAACATCAAGCCGAATATGCTCCCGTTGACAAAATTCTTCCATGGCTCCTTTAGACAGATTGGTACCATTGTCAGTTATAATGCTGTGTGGAAAATCAAAGCGAAATATCACCTTTTTCATGAACTGAACCGCCGTGGCTGCATCACACTTACTAACTGGCTCTGCCTCAACCCACTTTGTGAACTTGTCAACCGCCACCAAGAGGTGGGTCTTCTTATCCTTGGACCTTTTGAAAGGCCCAACCATATCAAGCCCCCAGACTGCAAACGGCCAAGTGATTGGAATCATCCTTAACTCTTGAGCCGGCACGTGAGCACGTCTTGAGAACTTCTGACAACCGTCACATTTACTGACTAAGTCCTCTGCATCAGCATGAGCCGTCAGCCAATAAAAACCATGACGAAAAGCTTTGGCCACAAGGGATTTTGAGCCGGCATGATGGCCACAATCCCCCTCATGAATCTCACGTAAAATTTCTTGACCTTCCTTAGGGGAAACACAACGCTGAAAAGCCCCAGTGACACTGCGATGATGCAACTCGCCATTGGCAATTATCATTGACTTAGACCGCTGGATTATTTGTCTGGCCAAAGTTTCATCCTCAGGCAATTCTCCCCGGGTCATGTAAGCCAAGTATGGCACTGTCCATGCTGGGATGACGTGAAGAGCCGCCACCAACTGTGCTTCTGGGTCAGGAACAGCCAAGTCTTCCTCTGTAGGTAACTTGACAGAAGGGTTATGCAGAATATCCAAGAAAGTATTAGGCGGCACCGGCTTTCGCTGAGAGCCCAGCCGGCTTAAGGCATCAGCCGCCTTGTTCTTTCTGCGGTCAATGTGCTCCACTTGGTAACCCTGAAAATGCCCGGCAATGGCATCAACTTCACGGCGATAAGCCGCCATGAGGGGGTCCTTAGAATCTCACTTGCCTGATACTTGTTGAGCCACCAAATCTGAGTCACCAAGGCACCTTACCCGGCTTAAGCTCATCTCCTTAGCCATCCGAAGACCATGGAGCAAGGCCTCGTACTCAGCTGCATTGTTAGTACAGGGAAACATCAACTATAACACATATCGAAATTTGTCACCTCGAGGGGAAGCTAACACCACTCCAGCCCCCGAGCCCTCCAATTGCCTGGACCCGTCGAAGTGAATAGTCCAGTATGTGTTATCCGGTGTCTCTTCAGGCATCTGCAGCTCTGTCCAAGCGTTGATGAAATCTACCAATGCTTGAGATTTGATAGCAGTACGTGGCACATACTTTAGACCATGAGGCCCAAGTTCAATGGCCCACTTCGCGACTCTTCCTATGGCTTCTCTGTTTTGGATGATATCTCCTAAAGGAGCAGAACTAATCACAGTGATAGGGTGGCCCTGGAAATATTGCTTAAGCTTCCGGCTTGCCATGAATACCCCATAAACAAGCTTCTGCCAATGTGGATACCGTTGCTTGGACTCAATAAGTACTTCGCTGACGTAGTAAACCGGCCGCTGAACCGGATGCTCCTTACCCGCCTCCTTGCGCTCCACCACGATGGCCACACTGACGGCTCGTGTGTTAGCGGCTATATAAAATAATAAGGGCTCCTTATCGACAGGAGCAGCAAGAACTGGCGGTTCAGCTAACTGTCTTTTCAAATCCTCAAAGGCGGCATTGGCAGCATCACTCCAGACAAAGTCATCTGTTTTCTTCATCATCTGATACAGCGGTATAGCCTTTTCGCCCAACCGGCTTATAAACCGACTTAAAGCAGCGATCCGACCCGCCAGACGCTGGACGTCATTTATACATGCCGGCTTAGCCAGAGAGGTGATTGCCTTGATCTTCTCTGGGTTAGCTTCAGTGCCTCTATGAGAAACCAGAAAACCCAAGAGCTTGCCTGCAGGAACACCAAAAACACACTTGGCCGGGTTAAGCATCATCTTGTAGACCCGGAGATTACCAAAGGTCTCCCTCAGATCGTCTATCAAGGTCTCCTTCTCTCTGGATTTTACCACAATATCATCCACATAGGCATGAACGTTGCGCCCAATCTGATTATGAAGACAATTCTGTACGCACGGACGGTCGCACTATCTTCAACCGGGCGGGGTGGAAGAAGTTCCTTCATGGCAAGAATCTTCCTGTAGGTCAGGGCATCCTACTCACTCTTGCGAATACCCGTCGCCGTGACTTGAGGATGATGATCACCATCAACCTCATTTAGAACTGGCTGGGCCATGTTTCGATGTGAAATGAACTTGGTATGTTAGCTCTTGTTTCCGAGTACTTGTTGTGTATTACCGTACCTATGTTTATATATATAGGTTCAGTAAATGGGCCATGTATCGATGTGAAATGAACTTGTTATGTTTGGGGCTTGTTTTGTTGTTGCCCCAGCGGTTATTTGTGACTTCCTTGAACTTGAATCTGTCTTGAAATGTTGTTGGATGCTTGGTGTTGTTGCTTTATAGTATAAAGCTGGGGGCGTTGGGGGACCTTTTTCGTAGGTTCGGTTAATGGAGTTTAGCTCTAATTGTACTTCTTGTTTTCTTTTCCATACAATTCTGAACCCAAACTACACATGGCACAACCTTCTGTGATTAGTTCCTTTGATAACTAGTACTCCCTCTGTAAACTAATATAAGAGCGTTTAGATTAC
This sequence comes from Aegilops tauschii subsp. strangulata, assembly GCF_002575655.3. NCBI lineage: Eukaryota > Viridiplantae > Streptophyta > Magnoliopsida > Poales > Poaceae > Aegilops > Aegilops tauschii. The sequence goes on along the minus strand of NC_053038.3, from coordinate 15,303,090 downwards.
TAAAATAGTGATCTAAACGCTCTTATATTAGTTTACGAAGGGAGTATTGAAGAGAAGCCACAGATTTCCATTCACAATTTACTTGAATTTTTGTTTTGATGGATAAACAAAATAGGAAGCTAGCAAACTTATTTAACGAGATAAGCAAACTATGTACTTGATTACATAAGCAAACTTGTTCAACCCTGACAAACAGGACATAAACAAACTGGTTCAACTCTGACACACATGACATAAACAAGCTGGTTTAACCCAAGAAAAGCAAACTACAAATTTCAAACAACAAGATAAAGGACAAGCACAAGCGCAAGCAACACGAAGGTAGATTTTGATGTCTCCACATCCCGCATAGTGGCAGTGGTAGTAGGGGTCCTCTTCCTCCTCTTTTGAAATTTCTAGACCTCTTTTGATGTTGTCGATTATCTTTCATGACTTGTAGGTGGCGTACGCATCTATTGCTGCGTACTCGATGAGGTAATCTGGCAGTGGGCTGACCCCCCACAGTTTATGGTCTGCCTGCTTGTCGATCTTGTTCTTCATCTTGCTGTAGAATGGGTGGATGACGCTGGCTGCAACATCAGCCAAGGAGTCATACGGTTTTCCGTTGTATGGAACTCTCCAGTTGCGCTGAATGTCGATGTGCTTGTTGGGGTTTATCTCCAAACCAGACATCTTCAGCTTGTCCCTGTCATTTTTAATGCTGAAACCGGCAACGGTGAACAACTTCTCCTCCTGTAGGAACTCTTTGAGGCGCTTTGGCCTGCTAGGGGAGAGACAAGTGATGAATACATGGAATACCAGTGTTTATTTTTCAAGATTTAATCATCTGTTTTTTACGGTTTACAAGTGAATATTACATGGAGTAGATGCTTATACAATATAAGTCATGGATGAATGTAGTTCAGAAACTAGTAAACAAAGTTATGAAATTAAAATCAAGTACACCATGTTATTTTTCTTTTTGGAATATATAGTTGAGTCAGTGATCTATTTGCTTTCTTAGTGCCAGTTTAGTTTTATTTTGTTGAATAAAATAACATATATCTCTGCTTCACCAAGTTCTTAAGTTTTTTTGGTGGTGAAAATAACACCATACCAAGTTCAGAAACTACTTCACTACATCAAGTTCAGAAACTACACTAATGAATCTAGATGAGAAACTACACCGGTACATCAAGCTCACAAATTAATCTTGTGCAACAATTTCAGATACTATTCAAGTGCATCAGGTTCAAAATATATTCTAGTGCATCTACTTTGAGGAACTGCACTAGTGCATCCATTTTCACAAACTACACTAGTACATCTAGTATGAAACTAGTCTAATGAAATTTCGAGGGAACAGTATTCATGAATGGAAGAGGGTGAATGAGTAGGATTTTTCACCACTTTGTGGCCGCAACGATGTGGTACACGAGGCAGAGACCCTCCACGCTGAACTGCAGAACTGCTGCCATCTGCGAAGGTTCATCATCTTTGGTAAACTCCACATCAACACCGATGATGTGGGGATACGAGCCGCATGCGCTCCTCCTGATCCTAAAGATCATCTCGTCGGCCTTGTCTGGTTCGCTGGTGCAGACGACCTCCATCGTCTCCTTGCCGTGGAGCTCAACCCCTTTGAGGGTTACGGTGTACTCGCGCTTTTGACCGGGAACGTGAACGACGTCGAGGTTGCCGCTCTGGTCGGACCTCTGGCCACAATGACGCTTGGCAGACGCTTCCTCCGCCATTGCCCTCCTCCTGCGACTGTGGGCTTCGAAGAGAGATGTTTGTGGGTTGTTTGTAGAAGAGATGGAAGCGGCAATGGAGGTTCTTAGAATGAGGCAGTGATGTAGTCGATTTGGGGCTTTTTCACGCCTGGGATGGGGACATGGGGGAGGTGGTTCGTGTAGGACGTGGGGGTAGTGGTGGTGGGGTGCAGTTGCAATCCGTCGTGGCAACCGCGCTCTGTGCACTGCTGGGTGCGCGTGCGTCTGAGTTTAGTCCCACCACGGGCATGCATCCTTGCCCATATCAGTGGGTTTGTAGTCGTATGCGGGCCGTGGTGTGCGAAATATCATGTTAGGTAGGTGGGCTTTTTTTTTCTATAATTTTTTTCCCTATGTGACATGTTGACTTATACTAAAATAACACTTCCTTTTTTTAGTACACGTGCCTTATGTGAAAAGTTTAAGTTTGATTACAATTAAAAACATTTAAAACCTTGCCACATTGGCTTTCTTGGACATGTGTGAAAAGTTTAAGTTTGAAAACAATTGAAAAACATGTAAAACCTTGCATCATTGAATTTTAACTTTAAACTAAATTTGAAATATTGTAGTTAATTTGTAGATCATCTCCAAATCAAACCAAATTTGTTTTACATTGTCACATACATGTGACAAACATTGTTATTTATAGATCATGTGTGCAAAAACTAAGGTGATTTAGATCTGGTCGAAAAAAGTTGATTTTTTTCACCACCTCCAAATCACCTCAAATTTGTTCTACATGCTCAAATAGATCAGCCAAACATGTCTATGAAAGAAATTTGGAAAAAAATGTATCCTACAATGCCCGCTTAAGGTGTAGACCGTTGTTTTGATCAGTCAGTCTACATGGGAAAAATAAATTCAAAAATTATAAAACATTGAAGACCTAGCTATGTTTGTGCAACATATCAAGTGTGCAAAATTAGAGATGATTTAGAGGAGGTCGAAAAAATCACGCTAAAACACGAGGGACCATTTGGTCTCACTTAAGCTAGTTTTTGTAGAAAATGTGATTTTTTCCACCACCTCCAAATCACCACAAATTTGTTCTACATGCTTAAATAGATGTGCCTAGCATGTCTATGAGAGAAATATGGAAAAAAATTGTATCCTACAATGCCCGCTTAAGGTGTAGACCGTTGTTTTGATCAGTCAGTCTACAGGGCAGAATAAATTCAAAAAAAATTAAACAATTATAAAACGTTGAAAACATGGCTATGTTTGTGCAACATATCAAGTGTGCAAAATTATAGGTGATTTATAGAAGGTCGAAAAAATCATGCTTAAACACGAGGGACCATTTGATCTCACTTAAGCCAGTTTTTGTAGAAAATGTGATTTTTTTTCCACCACCTCCAAATCACCCCAATTTGTTCTATATGCTCAAATAGATGTGCCAGCATGTCTATGAAAGAAATTTCAAAAAAAAAAGTATCCTACAATGCCTGCTTAAGGTGTAGACCAATGTTTTGATTAGTCAGTCTACAGGGCAGAATAAATTAAAAATAATTATAAAATTATAAAACCTTGAAAACCTAGCTATGTTTGTGCAACATATCAAGTGTGCAAAATTAGAGGTGGTTTAGAGGAGGTCGAAAAAATCACGCTAAAACACGAGGGACCATTTGGTCTTCACTTAAGCCAGTTTTTGTACAAAATGTGATTTTTTTTCCACCACCTCCAAATCACCACAAATTTGTTCTACATGTTGTATCCTACAATGCCCGCTTAAGATGTAGACCGTTGTTTTGATCAGTCAGTCTACAGGGCAGAATAAATTCAAAAAAATAAAAAATTATATAACCTTGAAAACCTAGCTATGTTTGTGCAACATATCAAGTGTGCGAAATTATAGGTGGTTTAGAGAAGGTCTAAAAATCACGCTTAAACACGAGGGACCATTTGGTCTCACTTAAGCCATTTTTGTAGAAAATTTGATTTTTTCCACCACCTCCAAATCACCCCAAATTTGTTCTAGATGCTCAAATAGATGTGCCAAGCATGTCTATGAAAGAAATTTGGAAAAAAAATGTATCCTGCAATGCCCGCTTAAAGTGTAGACCGATGTTTTGATCAGTCAGTCTATAGCGCAGAATAAATTCAAAAAAAATAAAATAAAATAAAATATTGAAAACCTAGCTATGTTTGTGCAACATATCAAGTGTGCAAAATTAGAGGTGGTTTAGAGGAGGTCAAAAAAATCACGCTAAAACACGAGGGACCATTTGGTCACTTAAGCCAGTTTTTGTAGAAAATGTGTTTTTTTAAACCGCCTCCAAATCACCACAAATTTGTTCTACATGCTTAAATAGATGTGTCTAGCATGTCTATGAGAGAAATTTGGAAAAAAAATGTATCCTACAATGCCCGCTTAAGGTGTAGACCGTTGTCTTAATCAGTCAGTCTACAAGGCAAAATAAATTCAAAAAATTTAAAAAATTATAAAACCTTGAAAATCTAGCTATGTTTGTGCAACATATCAAGTGTGCAAAATTATAGGTGATTTAGAGAAGGTCGAAAAAGTCACGCTTAAACACGAGGGGCCATTTGCTCTCACTTAAGCCAGTTTTTGTAGAAAATGTGATTTTTCCACCACCTCCAAATCACCCCAAATTTGTTCTAGATGCTCAAATAGATGTGCCAAGCATGTCTATGAAAGAAATTTGAAAACAAATGTATCCTACAATGCCCGCTTAAGGTGTAAAACAATATTTTGATCAGTCAGTCTACAGGGCAGAATAAATTCAAAAAAAATTATAAAACCTTGAAAACCTAGCTATGTTTGTGCAACATATCAAGTGTGCAAAATTAGAGGTGATTTAGAGGAGGTCGGAAAAATCACGGTTTAATTTGTGTGTGGGGGGGGTAGACCTCCCGAGAGCCGTTTACTGGTCATTTTCGTTCCATATATGTGAAAACATTCCAAATTTTGCCCAACATGAAAAGCATATTATGCATGCATGCTCTATGTGGTCATGGGATGTGATGCAGCAAAATTGGGAGCATTAGTGCATGTACACGCAAGTAGGGTCTCTGAAACGCGCTTTTCGGGGATAGCCTGTCACCACCCCGAGAGCACTAGCTCGGTTTCTCACCTGTATGAAACCAACCCAACATTTCAGGATGACAAGTCATGGCCATGTTAGGACTACTTGCCATGTTTCAACCATCTTCAACAAATTTTGAAAGTTCCGTCACATGCGGGATTTTTTCGGTCATTAGTACAATGTGGACCATTTTCAACATTTATTGCAAGTTTTGTCACGTATGGCATTTTTCGGGCATATGCGACACGAAAAAACCATTTTTAATACTTATAAACAAGGACAATATTTTCTAGATTTTTTGGGATATCATTTTGATATTATTGAAATCTCACATAACTCACGCGGCCCACCCCTCCCTAAATCCCGCGATTACAGCGCCTCATTCTAACCACCCGGCCGTGCCATCCGCAGCTCCCACAACCGCTGCAAGATCAGATCGGAGACGCCGAGCTCACACGGATTACAGGAGTCGCCAGCCACCGCCCACCGCCATGAGGGGTCGAACTTCAGTGTTCTTCTCACCGCCCCCTCCGTTTATCCTTACCGCCGTCTACCGCGCTATAGGGGCACTTCTAGTTTGCGACGCACTATCCGCGGCCATCAACTCGGCGCCGCCGTCTCCGAGAGAAGGTATTTCCTGATCGTAGCTTTTTTTAATCATTGTCGGCCGCTCTTTTAGTAGTTGAACCCTCATAGGTTTTGCACAACTTCACGTGGTTAAGCAATTGGACACCCTTGTTAAACGGCGCTTATTTTATGCACGACCAACTAGGTTGTGTGCTTAAAGTCATAAGTGGATCATATGTTAAATGACCCACTTAATTTTTTTTAATATTAGTTGACTGCTAATTTTGTTATACATCTTTTAATTATTGTCTTCAGATTAATTAACCCGGTTTGCATCATTGCATACAAGCTAGCAATGTCAGTTTCAGATAAAAGTCTTTGTAACAGAGAAAAGCCTCGAAGAACTCAAACTGAAATTTGACAGCAAGACCGTAGGCAAACAAATGTTTCTGTTATCATCACGGTCACGCAGAGCCATGAGCAGCTATGTTGAGCCCATTCAAACCCAAATAGGTAGCATCAATTGATACATGATCTTGCTCATGCTCTACTTTTAGCATCATTTGATATATGTTCAGTTCTTATCATAAAGTGGATATATGTACCTTTGGCAATCATGAGCATCCTCTACTTACTGCTATAACTAATGCCACCTCAGTACAAAAATTGAATTGGCAATACGGTTGTATTGGCAATCATTTGCATGCTTTACTTTTGGCAAGAACTAATGCATAGTTGAGTTATAACTGGTCATAGATATGGCTGGAACATCTAGAGTTATCATCACGGTCACATAGAAACCCTAAACCATCACCAGATATGTTGAGCCCATTCAAACACAAATAGGAAGCAGCAATTGATACATGTTCATGCTCATGCTCTACTTTTGGCATAATTTGATACATGTTCAGTTCTTACCAGAAAGTGGAAACATGCACTTTTGGGAAACATGAGCGTCCTCTACTTATTGCAATAACTAATGCATCCTCAGTACAAAACTTCAATTGGCAATAGGTAGAATTGGCAATCATTTGCATGCTTTACTTTTGGCAAAAACTAATGCATAGTTCAGTTGTAACTGGTCATAGATATGGCTGGAACATCCTGAGTTATAAACTGAACATAATCATGCCAAGCTATAACTACCATAGTCATAGTAGTAGAGTTCCTAGCATGCATCACCGTACGATTCTAGAACGGCAAAATTAACACAGCTAACATAACATAGACCACGGTACGATACTTGAGTTGCTATGGCCTTGTACAATGCAAGGTGATTAGGCGAGGTGTTTAGAGAGATAAACCAGGCTTTTCTTAAGCACCGGTGCTTATTTGTACAGGGTGGACGCATAACTAGGCATCTGTCATGTACAAATAGGAAATGGTGCTTCAGAAAAACCCGGTTTATTTTTCTAAGCACCACCCTTAGCATCTACCTCATTGTACAATGCCTAACACACATCATCAAAATAGTACTAATAACAACTTAGACCACTTAAGCAGGTTAGCAGCAAACACTTAGATAAACGGCAGATTAACCACCGCACACCATAAGTTCACACCCACCATAGACCATAGGACATAAGTTCTTACACACCATAGACAATAAGTTTTAGAGTCGACCAGCGAATACCGATAACATAAAAGGACACGGCGGTCCTGGGGCAGCAGCAGCAGTCTAGCAGCACATCACTTGTCTCCCTTGTTCAGCGGCGGCGCAACGGGATGTAGAAGGGCTCATTGACTTTGACAATCTTTAGGAAGCGCCCGTAGGCCGCATGTTTGGCCAGAGTACTGGCCTTTTGCTTCCTACTGTAGGAGTTGCCAGTGGTGACGGCATCCTGCATCAAGCCATCTATGCCGCCCTTGAACGCCTTGCCACAGAAGGGGCAGCCAAGCTTGCCATAGAAACGGTACTTGAATTTTCCAGCAATCAGCTGCCTCATGATGTAGCGGCTCTTGCTGTGCCTGCTGTCCATGTCATACCCCACATCATCGTCATCCTCCTGTGAATTAGTACACAAAGAAGAACTCAGTTAATCTATTCTGCTACATTGCTCTTAGTTAGAATGTTTGAAAAGTACAGACGTGTAACATGACGACTATCTATTTGCTGGAAATAAGGCGTATATGCACATACATAATTGACCCAAATAATTTGACATGCATAAATATGGACGGTGGAATAGTTGCATTGATAGATTAGTGCACAAGAAGTACATAATTAACACATGAAAGAATTCATGATGTGGCTTGGTTTAATGATACTTGATACTTGTTACAGGTGTAATTCTGATTGGAATCAGAAAAAAGGCTTCATTATACTCCTCCATGTTACACACAAGGGGGTATTCTTCTATCTACTGGAATCAAGAAACCATTATTCTTTCTGAGAGCAGCAATACTAATTCTCCAACATTGTCAGCCCCTGATAAGTTTTAGAAGGAAATTGATAAAGGAGCTATGGGCTACTATCTTTATCCCTTATCTTGTGACTCTGATGATACCGGTGAGGAAAATACTTTGGAGGAACTTAACTTGGAAAAGGAAATGTTGTCATGCAAAACAAAGTGTTTTTTGTCTATTTATTGAAATCAGAACTTGAATTCTAGTTTTACAAATATATGCTAAAAAGATTCATTCCAGTGGTCTAAAAAAAGATTCAGAAATTGAATTCTAGTTTTACAAATACAAGTTGAGTATTTAGGGCATGTTGTCTAAAATACATTCATTCCAGTGGTCAGATGCTCAAATTGAGGCCTTCACAACATTGAAGAATTGTCTGGTCACTGCTCTTGTTATGGCTTTGCCTTATTTGACCCTACCATTTACTTTTTAAACAGATGCACCAGGTCAAGGTATTCGTTTTGTCCTCATGCAACAAGGCAGACCAATTGCTAGAAAAGGAAATGTTGTCATGCAAAACAGGGGTTGTCAAAGAAATAATCAAGTGGTCAGAACAAGATTCTTACCAATTAAAACTGAATGTAGATGCATCATATGATAGTTAAGAAGGAGATGACTCGACGGGTGTTGTTTTAAGAGATCAGTATGGCAACTTTGTGTCAATTTAGTAAATTACCATTATATTCCAAATGCATCATCTGCCTGCTTGATGGAGTCGGTGGCAATGAAAGAAGGCCTATCTTTGGTAGCACCTGTAGGCTATCATCAAATTATTGTAGAATGGGATTGCTTACAAGTTGTTCAAGCTTTTACTCGAGGTAACACATGGTGGAACGAAGGATCGCGTATTATTGCTGATTGTTTTGATCTAGTTCTGGAGATAGGAACTGCCGCATTTTTTCACTGTCCTCGGGAAGCCAATGGCGTCGCACATGAGATCGCTAGAAATAGCTATGAGAATCATCTATCTTGTATTTGGGTTGATTACCCCACTTCTTTCATTTATGTATCCCTTGTGAATGATGTAAGTTTGCTTAATCAATAAAGCATGTCGTGATGGAATCAGATAATGAATCTCTGTTTTAGCAATACTAGTGGTTTTTTTCCTCTGTCTATTTGAATTAGAAAATGAATCAGATTCTAAAACCGCCATCCAACAAGAAAATATATGCTAGATCCCTACAATCCTACATGTACGCAAACATTACGGTTGGGCCAGTACATGAGTAGAAATACCTCATCAATGCGTGAAGAAAATGATTCAGATTCAAAAACCACCATTCATTATGCAAGAAAATCTATGCTAGATCCTTTCAACTACCACGCCCATATGAAATTGATGCTCATGTACTTAACAAGAAAAACCCCAATGCCATGAAAAAACAGAGTACTTACAGGAAATATAAATCTGATAAAATCAGATTAGTACCTCAGATAGCTCGTCGATGACGTCCTCGTCGAAGTCGCTGCCCTTCTTGCGATCCACAGCCATCTCGAACTCTATCTCCTCCACGTCGTTCCCCTCGTAGAAGTCCTCCTCGATTTTGTCATAGAGCTCGCGCTTCAGCCTTGCCTTCTGCTCGTCCAGATCTTCATCGACCTTCTCCTGCACAGGCTCGCCGTCAGGTAGCTCGCCAGCTGGGATGACAACGGGAGGAGGCACAGCAGTTGCTGCACCGCCTCCGTCGCCGCTACGGCGGACTCAGCCGCTGCAACCGCGGCGGCAGCCATGGCAGCAGACTGCTCTCCACCGATGGTTGCCTCCGGCTCGTCCGCCGCATCTTCACGGCCGCGCTTCATCGGCGGTCGACGAGGGGACGAGGGACGTGTTGGAAGGGAGGAGAGGAGTGGAGTGGTGAGGAAGGGAGGAGGGTTTGGGAGAGGACGAGGTGGTATGGCTGGAGTGGGAGAGGACGAGGGTTTTCTACCCGATTTGTGAAGAAAATGAACGCGGCTGCCTCTTGGAGTTACCGAGGGGTCGAGGGGGTGATTTGTCTCACCTACCAAGGCCTTCCACAGTGAGGACGCGTGGGGTTTGCCCCGCGCCGTGCACCTCGCGTGCGGTTTGCCCCGCGCCGCCCTTCAAACTGCTGACACGTGGACACCAGCAGTGGTTACACATGATAGATATGGTAAATGAATTTCTAAAATCTGAGGGCACGTAATTTGTATCAAAATGCATCATCAGCTTAGCGGTAACACCCTCGCGATCACATACTAATGCCCTTGGTTTGAAACTCCCTCGTGTAGTTTAGTTCCCTCTTTTTTGCCTATGTGGTTTTTACATGTGGATCCCACATGTCATTCACACACACGGAGAACACGTACAAACAAACTTGCCGGACATGATGTAAATGGACCCAAAAAATTTCTACTTCTTTGTATCATTCTTGTATGGATTTTCTAGTACGGTTAAGTGCTTAAAATACTTCTCCGAGGTGATGCGACAAGCGCATGTTGTCGATCCACTGGGGTGGCCATGCCCACAACAAGGAAAATTTTGGTGTCATTCTTAACATGGCCAAAAATTCACCTCCTTCACCGGGGGCCGTTCGGGTAGGAGGTAAGGGTCCGTGTGGAAGGACGGTTTTTTCTCGACATGCTTCAAATGGACCTATATTCTTTCTACACCCTTGTACCAACATGAGAAGCATCCATGACTAGTTCCATTGATTTTTGACGTTTCTATTATTTTTCTAGGGTTATCACGATGATAAAACCCTAAAATATTTCCCACCAACGCCACCCTTCCCTCTGATCACTCTGACTAGCATGTACTTAACTTAGCATCAAGGCCATGAAAACAGGAATCAGAACCGTATTAGATTTTGATCCCACACATACAAAACAGATAACACAAATCACAGATTGCAGGTACTACGATTATCTGAGTGAACTTCTAATGCATAACAACTTCTGGTATTCAAATACATCACATGAAATACTGAGACAACTAGAAATGCAAAACAGCTTCTGATGTTGAGATTGAGCAAGGGATTTTTATTGTGAGGCGCAGCATCTTCAGCAACCAATCCATGATTCCACCTGTAGCATATAAGTAACTGAAAATTTTAGATTGAATACAGTTGGTATTGGAAAAATGATAGTACGGTAATTTGAAGATTCCAAGGAAATCTGTCACAACAACTGTAGGAGGATACAAATTTGAATACAAAGTTCATAGAAGTCAATGTTGAATTAATAAGACCTTTGCAAGATGCAAAATCACTGCTGTGATGAGAGTAAACAGCATGTAGGGCATAGCACATGCAAGAAGCACTTACAGGAAGTGAAGCAAAAGGTTGTACAGCACGGCAACATGAGTAAGCCAACATCCCTAATAAAATTATTTCACTGCTTATGTCTAGTTTTTTTCTTGAATCATTAGGAAGCCCTAAATATTTTGATGCAAGATCACCGACAAGGCACTACTGAAATATTTCAATGTCTACGTCTCTCTACTGAAAGTGCGTTACTAGAATATTTCGGTGGCTACGTGTGTGTGTGTACTGAAACAGCACCACTGAAATATTTCAGTTGCTACATGCGTGTACTGAAACAACACCACTGAAATATTTTAGTTGGTACGTGCGTGTACTGAAAGTGAACCACTAAAATATTTCAGTGGATACGTGCGTGTACTAAAAGTGCACTACCGAAATATTTCAGCGGCTACTTGCTTGTACTGAAACAGCACCCGAGAAATATTTCAGTGTCCACGCGCGTGTCCTGAAACTGATACACTGAAATATTTCAGGGGTTGCGTGCGTGTACCGAAACTGCAGTATTGAATTATTTCAGGGGTTGCGTGCGTGTACTGAAACTGCAGTACTGAAATTTTTCGGTGTCTACCCGTGTGTACTGAAATTGCATTGCACTACTAAAATATTTCAGTGTGTACCCGTGCGTACTGCAATTGCACTACTCAAATCTTTCAGTGTGAACCGATCAGTACTGAAATATTTCAATGCCTACAACTATCTACTAAACTTGCAGTATTGAAATATTTCAGTGTCAACCCAGAGTCTATCACTCTATAACTGTGTACTGAACTTGTCTGGAGGCACTTCTTGCAGCCTCAATGGTGCAAGTTCAATTTACACAGATTGCATCACGTAATTTAAACACAACTCTTGAGGTGACAGACAAAATTTCCTATCATGGATACCACTCCAGCACATCAAAACATAGCAATGATGGAGAATCAGAGTATAGATCTGAAGCCGAAAAATGACTAAGTGAGGAAGAACAAGTTTCACATTAGAATTTCAGATCTACCGCATGACAGGAAAAGGAAAATATTTAGACCTAAAAGTTGGTGCTTGAGCAGTTCATGAAGTTCCGGGTCGGGTTTTTATACACAAAAGAGATGATCTAATGGCAAAAGAAGGATTATCATTACTACCGCATAAGAGTATATCACGTTTGGAGTCTATCCTATAGGCCTTAATGAAGAACAGGGGAAGAACACCATGAAGCTTCGAGGAGCCCATGCGAACCCTAAACAGATCTATGGAGGAAAGGAAGAAGAACTCACCAAAAACTGTTGAACAGCGGAGAGGCGCCGCGATTTTCTGGTACGGGCAGGGTGATGCAGCGGCCAAGGTCGGGGCAGAGGTGAAGGTCGACGGCGACGGCAGCGCTCGAGTGCTGAGGCGACGTGAGGTGGAAGAAAGACGAAGAGGCAAGGGGAGAAAAGGAAAGGGACCCTCGGCCCTATTTATGAGACAAAGAGATAAGCGACAGGCGCGGGAATCGAGGAGCCCAAAAAATGGATATGTCCCAGAGCTGTCGCCTCGATTTTCGGAGGCTCATTAATAAAAGTAAGGTATATATGGTTTTTTAATGAACAGGTGACGTCATGGCGATTTATTATAATCCTGGAAGATGACGTCATGGCGGTTTATTATAATCCTGGAAGATGACGTCACGGGGGATTACAAGGTTTACTCGAAGGTACTGAAGAAGAAGTTTTTCTAAAGTGTTGAAGATTGACATTAACAGGTTCAAATCAATCTGGGGCCTAATGTTGGGGATATAACTACTGAGTATAAACTGCCCAGGAGGGGCCGGGTTATACCTGTAATGAGTTATTCATATTGAAGCCCATGAAGACAAGGAGTATGGCACTTTAATATAAGAGATCCAAAAGCCCAGGGCCCAAAGGCAGATTAGGGCCCGTAGACATAAACCGCCATAAGGTGTGTAACTTGTGTTGTAAGATAGGAAAGAGTAGAAACCGAGCCGGGCACGTTTATGAGCCGGTCGGGATTCTATAAACCGTCGGGCGTCAACCTGTGTATATAAAGGGATGACCCGGCGGCGGCTCAAGGACAAGAAATAACAACTCGAGAGCCAGGCAAAGCGTATTCGCTCCCTGGTCATCGAAACCATAGCAATCCCATCATAACTGGAGTAGGCTTTACCTTCACCGTAAGGGGCCGAACCAGTATAATTCCTTGCGTCCTTTGTCCGCTTTAACCCCTTTAAGTTCACTACGTTGCGATGGCTCCACGACTAAGTCCTCACACTAGGACATCTGCCGTGACAATCCCACGACAAGCGAGGAAATATTTAGGAGAGAAATAATAAATCATATCCTAGGGACTACGCACACAACCAAGATCAAGAGAATTAAACCATGTTTTAGCATCACCCTTTAATGAGAACGGGAATAACTTAAGGATAAAGTAATAGCGAGTTTTCTCATCATTAGTGAATAGGGTGGCTATATCATTTAATTTAGTAAGATGTGCCACAACAGTTTCTGATTCATAGCCATAGAAAGGATCAGAATCAACCAAAGTAATTAACTCAGGATCGACAGAGAAATCATAATCCTATCAGAAATAAAGATAGGTGAAGTAGCAAAAGCAGGGTCATATTTCATTCTAGCATTCAAAGACTTTTCTTTAAGCTTAGCTAATAATTTCTTAAGATCAGATCTATCATTGCAATCTAAGAAGTCTCTAGCAGTTTCTTCATCCATAACATAACCCTCAGGCACAACAGGCAATTCATATCTAGGGGGAGAATCTTCATCATCACTTTCATCAATATTATCAGTTTCAATAATTTTATTCTCTCTAACCCTAGCAAGTTGTTCATCAAAAAATTCACCTAATGGCACAGTATTATCAAGCATAGAAGTAGTTTCATCATAAGTATCATGCAAAGCAGAAGTGGCATCATCAATAACATGCGACATATTAGAATGAATAGCAGGAGTAGGTGTCGCAAGTTTACTCAAAACAGAAGGTGAATCAAGTGCTGAGCTAGATGGCAGTTCCTTACCTCCCCTCGTAGTTGAGGGAAAAATCTTGGCTCTTTTATCTTTCAAGTTCTTCATAGTGATCAGCGGATATAAATCCCAAGTGACTCAAAGAATAGAGCTATGCTCCCCGGCAACGGCGCCAGAAAATAGTCTTGATAACCCACAAGTATAGGGGATCGCAACAGTTCTCGAGGGTAGAGTATTCAACCCAAATTTATTGATTCGACACAAGGGGAGCCAAAGAATATTCTCAAGTATTAGCAGCTGAGTTGTCAATTCAACCACACCTGGAAACTTAATATCTGTAGCAAAGTATTTAGTAGCAAAGTAATATGATAGTAGCGGTAATGGTGGCAAAAGTGACGGTAGAAGTTTTGTAGTGATTGTAACAGTGGCAACGGAAAAGTAACTAAGCAAAGATCAATATATGAAAAGCTCATAGGCAATGGATCAGTGATGGATAATTATGTCGGATGCGATTCCTCATGCAATAGTTATAACATAGGGTGACACGGAACTAGCTCCAGTTCATCAATATAATGTTGGCATGTATTCCGAATATAGTCATACGTGCTTATGGAAAAGAACTTGCATGACATCGTTTGTCCTACCCTCCCGTGGCAGCGGGGTCCTATTGGAAACTAAGGGGTATTAAGGCCTCCTTTTAATAGAGTACCGGACCAAAGCATTAACACTTAGTGAATACATGAACTCCTCAAACTACGGTCATCACCGGTAAGTATCCCGATTATTGTCACTTCGGGGTTAATGGATCATAACACATAATAGGTGACTATAGACTTGCAAGATAGGATCAAGAACTCACATATATTCATGAAAACATAATAGGTTCAGATCTGAAATCATGGCACTCGGGCCCTAGTGACAAGCATTAAGCATAGCAAAGTCATAGCAACATCAATCTCGGAACATAATGGATACTAGGGATCAAACCCTAACAAAACTAACTCGATTACATGATAAATCTCATCCAACCCATCACCATCCAGCAATCCTACGATGCAATTACTCATGCACGGCGGTGAGCATCTTTAAACCTCGCCTCGGCAACTTGCAATACCCGTCACGAAGCTTCAGAAGTATATCACCGCAGCGCAGGAAGGGACGTTCATTCCCGACAGAGAGAAGGACGAGCTGACTGAGGCCGTAGGGAATGCTGAGCACCCTGGACGAACACGAGGCACACCAGGCTCCGTTCCATGGAAGTTTGGGTTTCCCGACGCAGGCGGTTACAAAAGCCGGGAGAGAAAGAGGAAAGAGGAGCTGAGCGACATGTAGAAGCTCAATGCAAGACTACAAAAGCTAGAGGAAGCTGAGAGCAAGTGAGCTGCTGAGCAACCATCTCAGCGGCACGAAGCTACCCCAGAAGCTACCCCGCCATCTCAGCGGAGAAGTAGCGTGGCTTCCACAGAGCCCGTTCAGCCTGACTTCACGTCTCCTATCACGGAGGCTCAACATTGCGAGCTTATGACGAAATGCCAGAACCTCACTTTCAAGGCGTCTGTCGACTCTGTTGCACCTCCTCAACCCAACGGAACTTTTCACTGTCGTCCGATTCCAAATGGCTATGCTGTTGTGATGGTGGATGAAGTAATGGAGGGATTTGAGGAGCTCAAGCTTGACCACTCTACAGGTGAAGGGGGGAATCGGCTGGTTCATGCTCTGAGGAGTACATGTCTATGGCAGAAGGAGTACATCAAGCTTCCAAACTGGACGCCTCTGCCTCCTGCTCCTCCTCCAGCGAGTCAGGGCACTCCGCCTCCTCCTCCTTCGGCGAGTGATCGGGGCACTCCGCCTCCTCCTCCTTCGGCGAGTGATCAGGGCACTCCGCCTCCTTCTCCGGCTCCTCCGACACGTGAGGGCACTCCGCCTCCTCCTTCGCCTACTCCGGCGTCGGAGCAGTCTGCCTCCTCCGCAGCCTCGTCGGCAATGGCGGAAGACAAACACCGTCGCTCCGGCTCCTTTGGTGCGTCAGATTTCTCCGCCTCGTCAGCAACGACGGAAGAGAGACGTCGCCGCTCTGGCGGCTAGCAGTACAAGCAGAGGCGGGAGCCAATTCAGATACGGTCTATCTCTCAAGCCACTGGAAAAGTTACCATATGAGAGGACCGAGCAGGAAAACGAGGACATATGTCATGCCCAACTAAGGGACCATTTTGCAAAGAAAACTCCACCTCCGAAGGAGAAGGTAGATCCGGTGAAAGTGAAGCGCACTATCAATGCCCTGAAACGACCACCACCGCCTCCGCCGGATTCCAACTATGACCGCATAATTACTAAGACACATGCTAAAGCGTAGCAGTCGGGAAGTACTTCTAGTGCTGCAAGAGCGAAAAAAAAAGTGGGAAAACAATTCCCCAGCTCGGCGAACAGGAGAAGCAATCGTGCCCCCCACTCAAGGTGTCTAGCGATATCGCTAATCATCCGATGCTACTGCCCGGTACCACTCTTGATGATTACCTGCCCGATGATGTACAGTTTGAAACAGCTGAGGTAGTAGACGTATTTAGATACGAGCATGGGAAGCCTCTCGTCAAACCTGATCATCCTCATCTAACAACGATGATGCAAAAGTTGCATGACTGGTACATGGAAACCTACAGGAAGTCTGGGAAAGACATTTGTTAGTCGGAATTAAAAAAGAGCATGACTTCCCTGGAGTCGACCTGCTGCCTGTTGAATTTGTGGAGTTATTTAAATTATACAATCAAAAGGCCCTCGACAAACAACTCATGACTTGCTACTGTCTGTAAGTATTACTTCTATAATTAAGTCTCTAGCTCAGCTCGTTCATTGCATGTATATATAATTATCCTCACTATATTATGCAGACTGAAGATGGTCGAATGCAAAAAAATAGGAATCTTCGACGTTGGGTTCATTAGCCCAAATACCGTAAATGAGTGGTCGGTACGAAAGGCGGCCGAAGATACCGAGAACAACTTACTACAAACGTTCCTTACACATCAAAACAAAAGGGAAATACTCTTTCCTTAAAACTTCAAGTGACTGTTACTATCTTCTGCATATTCGGTTCCGCTTACTCGTGGTTAAGTAATGTAATTGATGAGTTATGCGTGCGCAGCTTCCACTATATTCTGCTATCCATTAACCTTGACGGGGCATTAGTAATTGTCTTAGACTCGCTCCGTAAAGATCCCAAGTATTATGCGGACATGACTACAATGCTCCAGAAGTAAGTTGAATCAATACCTGGACCATATCGGCAACTTTCGTTCATTCCTGATATCAAGTAATCATTTACTTTGCCTGCCAGGGTTTGGAAAACGTTCACCGCTAAGGTTCCGGGTCTAAAGAAGGAGCTGCGATTTACACACCCCAAAGTAAGTAGTACTAGCTAGTTTCACGCATCTCTCATTGATTCTAGTTTCATCAATACCATTATCATGCTTGCTTATCAGTTTGATTGAACTCTATTCTCGTAAAGTGCTTGTTGCAGGCACCCAACACTCATTTATGTGGATACTACGTATGCAAGTTCATTCGCTACTATACCTCTAAACGGGCCTCCTCTGAGAAACAATTTGAAGTACGTAAACAATATTCACAATTTTATTTTATATATTACCATCAATTGTGTTGAGTTTCATTCATATATATGTATTGACCCCTTCTTTAAATTAGATCTGGCAGATGCGGGATGAACTCCTACCACATGATCGCATACGAGCAATTCAAGAGGAATTGGCGGGATTCTTTCTTGACCACGTCATACCTGAACAAGGAGAATACCATGTGAAATTGAAATTGTTGTAAGGGATGTTATATATTGTACATATGTAGCAGCGTCAGATAGATATACGAAAACTTGTTGTTCGACCAAGCACGAAGAAAGAGATGTCACTTCTCTCTATATATGTTCATGACGATCTTGTGTAATTAATGGTTTCCTTTATTTGCTTACTAGCTAGCGTCGAGTTCTCTCTATATGTGTAGTAGCTAGAGTCGACCAAGCATGGAAAAAGAGAGGTCACTTCTCTCTATTAGCTCGCTAACACAATATGAAACCCCTAAATTAACCCTCCAAAACCCCAACCCCCCCCCCTTCCAAAAAAACAAAACCCCCAGCGACTGCGAGCTGCTGACGCGTGGCCGCCTTTTGGTCCTGGTTGGTGTTACCAACCGGGACTAAAGGTGGAGCCTTTAGTCCCGGTTGTAACACCAACCGGGACTAAAGGTCCTCCCTCCCCCGCCCCAGGCAGTGCCACGTGGAGGGCCTTCGGTCTCGGTTCGTAAGCAAACCGGGACTAAAGGTTTTGGGTATTAGTCCCGACCCTTTAGTCCCGGTTCCAGAACCGGGACAAATGACCCTCTGGAACCGGGACAAATGGCCCTTTTTCTACTAGTGACTTCTCATAGGTGATACTTTTAGATAGACATAATCTCCTACTTCGAAAATTAATTCTCTTCTTCGATTATCTGCATAGCTCTTCTGACGAGTTTGTGCCACTCTCAAGTTCTCTCTAATCAACCTGACTTGTTCCTCGGCATTCCTGAGCACATCTGGTCCAAAGACTTAACTTTCACCCGTTTGATTCCAGAACAACGGTGTTCTACACTTACGCCCATACAATGCTTCAAACGGTGCCATCTTTAGACTATTCTGGTGACTGTTGTTGTAATAGAACTCCGCATACGGTAAACTTTTATCCCAACTAGTACCATACTACAATGCACAAGCTCTCAACATATCATCAAGAATCTGATTGAGCCTTTCTGTCTGTCCATCAGTCTGAGGATGATATCTTGTACTGAAATTCAACTTCGTTCCCAAAGATTTATGCACTTTCTGCCAAAAGATGGATGTGAACTGCGTACCTCTATCAGACACAATCTTCTTAGGAACTCCATGCTGACATACTATTCTTTCCATGTATAGCTGTGCCAATCTTGCCCTGCTATAAGTAGTCTTGACAGGCAAAAAGTGAGCGACTTTAGTGAGACGACCCACTATTACCCATATAGGATCATAACCTTGCTGAGTATGTGGTAATCCCACTATAAAGTCCATTCCGAGTTCTTCCCGTTTCCACTCAAGAATCTTCATTGGTTGCAACAAACTAGCGGGTCTCTGATGCTCAGTCTTTACCCTCTGACAAGTGTCACATATAGCTACATACTCAGCCACATCTCTTTTCAATCCATACCAGCAGTACTTCTCCTTAAGATTTAGATACATCTTAGTACTTCCAGGATGAATAGAATAGGCTGACTCATGTGCTTCACGCAAAATTGTATCATGAATGGCTTTCACCTCAGGCACACATATCCTTTTTCCAAACCATAAGGTTCCATTCTCATCTATTCTGAAGCCAGGTGCTTTACCAATCACCACATTCTCAGCTATCTCCTTTAGCTTTTCATCTTCTAGCTGACCCTTACGTATTTCTTGCTCCAACGTAGCAATCACTTTTATCTCCATAGCACTAGCAAGAATACCAAGGTTCAGATGTTGCAACTCCGCATACAACTCTTCTGCCTCTGGTCTCAACTTACGATTGTTGTCATATTTCTTCCTACTGAGAGCATCGGCTACAACATTCGCCTTACCTAGATGATAATGTACCTCCGGTTCATAATCCTTGATTAACTCTAGCCAGCGATGTTGTCTTAAATTCAGACATGTCTGAGTGAATATATACTTCAAGCTCTTATGATCGGTGTAGATATCACTCTTGTGACCAATCAGGTAGTGTCTCTAGATCTTCAATGCATGTACCACAACTGCTAACTCCAGATCATGAGTAGGATAATTTAACTCATGCTTCCTCAACTGTCTTGATGCATGCGTCGGTGGTGGTGACCTCATGTCCGCTCGCACCGTGTTCGATGAAACACCAACGAGGGTCAAAAGTTTCGAACTGCATCGACATCGCTCGGAGTAGCAGCGGGTACATGATGGAGTGCTGGAGTGATGCTTGGCCATCTCCAACTCACGAGCGTTGTCGTGGAATTGTCACGGCAGATGTCCTCGTGAAAGGACTTAGTCGTGGAGCCATCGCAACTAGGAAGCTTGAATGGGTTAAAGCGGGACAAAGGACACGAGGGTTATACCGGTTCGGCCCCTTACGGTGAAGGTAAAAGCCTACTCCAGTTAAGGTGGAATTACTAGGGTTTCGATGACCAGGGAGCGAATCTGCTATGCCTGGCTACCGATTTGATGTTCCCTCCCATGAACCGCCGCTGGGTCGTCCCTTTATATACAGAGGTTAACGCCCAGCGGCTCTCAGAGTCCCGGCCGGCTCATAAACAGTGTCCGGCTTGGTATCTTAACTATTCTTGCCTTACAATACAAGTCATGCCATTACGGCGGTTTATCACTACGGGCCTTAAGTCGCCTATGGGCTTTAGGACCTTTACTGAACCGCCATCTTCAAGCTTGATATTGGGCTTCATATGATGAATCGCCATGACGTAACCCGGCCCCTCCTGGGCGGGTTATGCCAGTAGTTATATCCCCAACATTAGGCCCCAGATTGATTTGAACTGGTTCATGTCAATCTTCAATACTTTAAGAAAAAACCTTCTGGCTTCTGTCTGTGCAAAAGTTATAACCCGCCGTGACGTCATCTTCTGGATTTTTGGTGACCCGCCATGACGTCATCTGCCATTAATGCACATTTTGCCCAATGTATCTCAACGAATCCTTATCTTAGTAACCGTCCCGAAAATCGAGGCGTCTCTATCGTTGGATAATCATGTTTTCGGCCTCCTCGTTTTTCGCGCCCACTTACCAGTCTTCCCTTATAAATAAGCACGACCAGGTCTTTTCTCATTCTCCCCCTTTCTATCGTCTTCCTCCTCTCGACGCCTCAGAGCCCGAACTCCACTGCCGCCGTCGACCTTCGCATCTGCACCAGCCAAGGCCACTGCATCAACCTGTTTTGACCAGAAAACTGCGACGCACCTCTGCTGTTCAGCAGCTCCAGTAAGTATTCCTCTTCTCGAATGTCAGATCTGCATTAGGGTTTTTGCGTTCTTCCGTGTTCTTTGTAGTTCATCACGGTTTCTTCGTAGTTCTTCCACCGCGGTCTCCTTTGATCCAAAAGTAGTATAGAACTCATGCGGTAGTTGTTTTGCGTCCATTTTCAATACTAGCAGACCCCTTTTGCTTGTAAAAAGACCTCATTAGAGTTCACGAACTCATCTGTACCAGTTTTTAGGTCTAGAATATTTTCTTTTCTAAATGACCGTTTGATCCAAAATAACAGCTGCAACCTGTGAAACCTGTTTGTACGATACTTAGGCAAAACTGTATCCGTTAGCCATGGCGGCTCTTATCGCCGGCTTAGAGAGGCAATGCTCAATGAATAATCCCGATCACTCATAGTGGATTCAAATAACTTAATTGCTTATGATGCCCATGGGCCCAGCTTGGAACTTGGCGGAATCTCAATCCAACGACGGAGAGACTGTCTCTTCCCTTATGCCGAGCCGCCAAGTCACCCTAAAGATTGGAACCAGACATGGTTCTACTGTCAAGACACTTCTCCGGCTAATGAGAACCCTCTGCCCGGCTTTCGCGCCCTGCGCCTGGAGTCAACTCACCCCTTACCAGACAAATTATCTCCGGCTGAACGTCAAACACTTGCCCCCACCATAAACAAGATCAAAGCTCTTCTGGGGAACGGCCTAAACGGCATTGACTTGGTCCGGGTTTGGATTGCCTGGCGGGTGATTCCTTTGAGCCGCCGCCCCGGCTTGATGTGCGATTACACGGGCCAGAAGACTGATCCTCTACGGCACAGCCCCGACGACTTACCTGAGGATGTTATTGATGATATGACCAAGTCTCTTCTGAACGAGAGCCTGTCAGATTGCGGGAAAGCGGGCTTAAGCCCTTTCTGCAAGGCTAACCCAGCTCCAGCGGTAAACCATTAACTTGAGCATCTTACTTTCCACTTTGAAAATTTCGTCGTTACTCAAAAACTCTTGCTATATTTTACAGGCTGATGATAAATTCTGGAAGGTTAAGTATGACCATGAGGCTGCAAAGAAAGCCAGAAAAACTAAGAAAGCCGCCAGGAAAGCCGCTGCCCGTAAGAAGGGGAACAAACCTAGCGCCTCGGATATGCTTCATCTGGACGATACCTCCGAGTCAGAGGTAGCTCTTGACTCCTTAGGCTCGTTTTTTAACCATCTTATTGACACTGATTATCAGCAGGAGGACACAGGAGCGAGTCATGCAGTAATTGAAGAGGTAATTGTAATTTCCTCCGACTCCGAGCCTTTGCCGTGACAGAAAGTCCGAAGGGTAACCCGGAAAGTAAGATTTTCACATCCTTTAGCTTATCAAGATCCTCAATTTCTTTTGAAGCGACAGATTCACGAGAGTCGGAGGCAGACCCGGACCAGTAAAGGTGCAGACCTCTCCTCCGGCCTACCCGATGTAACAAGGAAACGCCGGATTGAGGTTATCTCCGATTTATATTCTTTGTACCCTTTGGCGGGTTTCATTCGTCAACCACTCAATTCTTATGACTCAAACTACCAGGGAACTTCACCTTCCTCCGGCGAATCAATGCAGTCCAGCATGCCGGCTTTCAAAACCGCTCCAGGGTAATGATAATCTGTTTATCTTGTGCTTATCTTACTCATGTTTTTGTACTAACCCTTTAATCTTCAGTGTACAAGTAAAGCCCAGCAAGAGGGCGAAGAGAAGTAAGTCGGCCGAAGAGCCGATCTTAGCTGAACCGGAACTCAGAACGGCTGCTCCTAATGCTTCCGCTCATGAGCCGCCGGCCGCACCAGCCCATGAAGCTCCAACTCCCGCCACTGATTCGTCTGTCGAACAAGTTATGGAAGGTTCTGAGAACCCGGAGATCCCTAGCCCGGCCAAGGTGGATGATCCGGACGTTGAAATCACCCGGACTGACTTTGTTGAGCCGGGGAGACCTACCGCGCTGGCTAAGTGCTCCGCCAAGGAAGAACTTCTGGAACGCCGCAAAGCCAAGCTGGACATCACTGATTATGCTCATCTGAGTATTGGAGACATTGTCTCTGGTTATGTAAACCAAGTGCACAACAGTCGGGATCTGGAAATTGATATGGTGAAACAAATATACCAAAAATCTGAGGTATAACTCTCGTTGCTTATTCCTTAGTTATCCTTACTATGCCAGCCCCCAAGTCTATTACTTATGATGAAATATGTTGTAGACTTAACACCAGCTTAGTAATCACTGCAAGAAAACCGGCTTATCCGGTAGCGCCCAAGGGCCGGTTTAGACAGCATATTTGAACCGGTCCTCACCGTGTTTTAACCAAGTACTTGAACAGAAATATGCATTAGCCCCCAAGTGCCAAGTATCTTTGCTTGCAAAGTGCTTGGGACTTAATGTTGCATTATGATAACCCTAACTGTAACCCGGAATTTATACAGGCCGCCATCAATCAATTTGAATCGGAGATCTCTGAACTGAAGACTCGCCTGAAAACTCAAGAGAGTGAGACCCAAAAGGCCAATTCCAAGTTTGAATTTAGTGTATCCGAACAAGAAAAACTAAAAAAGAAGTTTGAAGCCGAGAGAAAAGCCTGGGCTGATGAAAAGGTTGTTTTGCTCCACCGGGCTGAACAAGCGGAGCCCACTCTTGCAGAAACAACCGCCGAGTTATCCAGCTTAAAACGCCATGTATCTCAGATGGCCTCAACAATCTTTGGTAAGTTACTCTGTAAGTGTTAGCTAGCTTAAATATTTTTCAACAAGCATCTCAATTGTCATCAGCTCACCTGACCTTGTAATGCAGGCCCCAGGAGTTCCAATCTCAACCAAAGCATGCTGACAAAGCTGAAGGCCGTTTATACCCTGGTGGAACAACTCTACACCGGGTCACAACGTGCCTTAGCCGTCGTGGCTCTGTCAAATGAAGTTCCCACTCGTCTGGCGGATGTGCTAAGGCGGCTTGCCGTGCTACCTCAACGATTCCAGGAATTAAGATGAGCTTCTGCAAGAGCCGGAGCCATAGCCGCTTTAAGCTGGGCCAAGGCGTGGCTACCGGAGCTAGACCCGGCCGACATCGCCCTTGGGTATCCCAGTTTGAAGGAGGACGGCACCCTATTTAACGAGAAGGATTTCGCCGCTTGCGTGAAGGACATACGCCCTGTGGCCACTCTGATCGGTAATGACACGGATCTTACCAAATACCAACCAGGTTATGACGCCGAGAATCAGAGAATTCCAACACCACATTATGAAGCAATTAGCCTGATCCCTCCGACTCGTAAGAATACCTTCACCCCTGAAGTTGATCCGGCCGGGTTAATTGATGATGAAGCTGAATTTGAAGCCTTGAGTGGCATTGACTGGAAATCATCAACCTTCCAGGACAGGGAAACAGCCGGAGGAGCGGAAAGGGATGAACCGGAAGCCTCAGGCCCAAAACACCTTTAATCCTTCAAGCGGCTCATGTGTACGTCTTGATGAAAACAATGCTTCATTATTTGGACTCGGGGAGTCATGTAATAGGGTAGAAAAAACGCTTAATTTTGTCGTGCCATCGCGCACTTGTGTGGCGCTCAACACATCTTAAGCCGCCCTCTTATATTCCCCCGGGTTATGCTTGATCCTCTGCTTTCCTTACGTTTAAAGAGCTGCTTGAAATTGTCCTGCATATAAAACAAATCACAAGTCCCTTGGCGGCTTACCGCATGGAGGGTCATATATCTTACATATAACCCGGAGTATGAATCAAAACCATAAAAAACCGGTTCTCAATTATATCTTTGAGACAATCATAACATCATACCTGTGATCCTTCGATTACACTGCCGGTTTATGTGACCCAAAAAAATGAGGGTGAGAACCCAACTCTGTAATATGATGTTTATTATGTGCGATCAACTTTATTGATCAAGGTTAAGCCGGTGGAATAGAAACCACCCTTGAACACTTTAGACATGATCAAAAGAACTTCAAATAAAATCCAAAAAATTGTTTGCAAAAAGAGACTTCAAAAATTTGGAGGCTTCTGATTCGAATATGACCAGAAAACCGTCCCAAAGGGGTTAAGCTAAGATTCGAATACGATCATATAGCCCCCAGTGGCTTTGGCGTTGCCAATCAAGAGGGTACCGACAGCTATGTCCTCTTTGGTTCGAATACGACCTATGTTTGAACAGGAAGCCCCCAAATGACCTTGAGAGTTGTTTAACGACGCTGATTCAAATACGATCCACGTCAGTTCCCAAAGGGGGTTGAGCTATGATTCAAATATGATCAAGAAGCTCCCCAGTGAGCTCGGCAGTGTGCCGATCAAAAGGGTATCGACAGCTATGTTCTCTTTGGTTCGAATACGACCTATGTTTGAACAGGAAGCCCCCCAGTGATCATAATATTAACGGCTAGATTCGAATACGATCATACGCCGGATCAACCCCCAAGCGATCATGTGAGGTCACAATGAAAATAACAATCACACATTTACCTTTGGGGGGAAAAAGGACAGAGGTCCTGCCTTATTATTTATCATAATATATACATGGTTACAGAAATATGTACATTATGAGAGCCGGTGGCTCAAGTGTAATAAGGCCGAAGATGAACGATATTCCACGGCCGGCGGGTCTCCTCCTCCGACTTACGTGAATCTTTGTGTTCTCGAACATCGATGAGGTAGTATGATCCGTTGTGCAAGTTCTTGCTGACCACAAAGGGCCCTTCCCAAGGTGGGGATAATTTGTGTGCATCTGTTTGATCCTGGATGAGCCGGAGCACCAAGTCACCTTCCTGAAAGGTTCTGGACTTAACCCGGCGGCTATGATAGCGGTGCAGGTCTTGTTGGTAAATCGCCGAGCGAGCTGCCGCTACGTCACGCTGTTCGTCCAACAAGTCAAGAGCATCCTGACGCGCTTGTTCATTGTCCGCCTCAACATAAGCCGCCACATGAGGCGAGTCATGACGGATGTCGCTAGGGAGAACCGCCTCGGCTCCGTAAACCATGAAGAAAGGCGTGTAGCCCGTAGACCTATTAGGAGTAGTATTGATGCTCCATATCATAGAGGGTAATTCCTCCACCCAACAACCCGGCGTCCGCTGCAGAGGGACCAAAAGCCGGGGCTTGATGCCTTTCAAGATTTCCTGATTGGCTCTCTCAGCTTGGCCATTGGATTGGGGGTGAGCCACCGATGAAACATCAAGCCGAATATGCTCCCGTTGACAAAATTCTTCCGTGGCTCCTTTAGACAGATTGGTACCATTGTCAGTTATAATGCTGTGTGGAAAACTAAAGCGAAATATCACCTTTTTCATGAACTGAACCGCCGTGGCTGCATCACACTTACTAACTGGCTCTGCCTCAACCCACTTTGTGAACTTGTCAACCGCCACCAAGAGGTGGGTCTTCTTATCCTTGGACCTTTTGAAAGGCCCAACCATATCAAGCCCCCAGACTGCAAACGGCCAAGTGATTGGAATCATCCTCAACTCTTGACCCGGCACGTGAGCACGTCTTGAGAACTTCTGACAACCGTCACATTTACTGACTAAGTCCTCTGCATTAGCATGAGCCGTCAGCCAATAAAAACCATGACGAAAAGCTTTGGCCACAAGGGATTTTGAGCCGGCATGATGGCCACAATCCCCCTCATGAATCTCACGTAAAATTTCTTGACCTTCCTTAGGGGAAACACAACGCTGAAAAACCCCAGTGACACTGCGATGATGCAACTCGCCATTGGCAATTATCATTGACTTAGACCGCCGGATTATTTGTCTGGCCAAAGTTTCATCCTCAGGCAATTCTCCCCGGGTCATGTAAGCCAAGTATGGCACTGTCCAATCTGGGATGACATGAAGAGCCGCCACCAACTGTGCTTCTGGGTCAGGAACAGCCAAGTCTTCCTCTGTAGGTAACTTGACAGAAGGGTTATGCAGAATATCCAAGAAAGTATTAGGCGGCACCGGCTTTCGCTGAGAGCCCAGCCGGCTTAAGGCATCAGCCGCCTCGTTCTTCCTGCGGTCAATGTGCTCCACTTGGTAACCCTGAAAATGCCCGGCAATGGCATCAACTTCACGGCGATAAGCCGCCATGAGGGGGCCCTTAGAGTCCCACTTGCCTGATACTTGTTGAGCCACCAAATCTGAGTCACCAAAGCACCTTACCCGGCTTAAGCTCATCTACTTAGCCATCCAAAGACCATGGAGCAAGGCCTCGTACTCAGCTGCATTGTTAGTACAGGGAAACATCAACCGTAACACATATCGAAATTTGTCACCTCGAGGCGAAGCTAACACGACTCCAGCCCCCGAGCCCTCCAATTGCCTGGACCCGTCGAAGTGAATAGTCCAGTATGTGTTATCCGGTTTCTCTTCAGGCATCTGCAGCTCTGTCCAATCGTTGATGAAATCTACCAATGCTTGAGATTTGATAGCAGTACGTGGCACATACTTTAGACCATGAGGCCCAAGTTCAATGGCCCACTTCGCGACTCTTCCTGTGGCTTCTCTGTTTTGGATGATATCTCCTAAAGGAGCAGAACTAACCACAGTGATAGGGTGGCCCTGGAAATATTGCTTAAGCTTCCGGCTTGCCATGAATACCCCATAAACAAGCTTCTGCCAATGTGGATACCGTTGCTTGGACTCAATAAGTACTTCGCTGACGTAGTAAACCGGCCGCTGAACCGGATGCTCCTTACCCGCCTCCTTGCGCTCCACCACGATGGCCACACTGACGGCTCGTGTGTTAGCGGCTATATAAAATAATAAGGGCTCCTTATCGACAGGAGCAGCAAGAACTAGCGGTTCAGCTAACTGTCTTTTCAAATCCTCAAAGGCGGCATTGGCAGCATCACTCCAGACAAAGTCATCTGTTTTCTTCATCATCTGATACAGCGGTATGGCATTTTCGCCCAACCGGCTTATAAACCGACTTAAAGCAGCGATCCGACCCGCCAGACGCTGGACGTCATTTATACATGCCGGCTTAGCCAGAGAGGTGATTGCCTTGATCTTCTCTGGGTTAGCTTCAGTGCCTCTATGAGAAACCAGAAAACCCAAGAGCTTGCCTGCAGGAACACCAAAAACACACTTGGCCGGGTTAAGCATCATCTTGTAGACCCGGAGATTACCAAAGATCTCCCTTAGATCGTCTATCAAGGTCTCCTTCTCTCTGGATTTTACCACAATATCATCCACATAGGCATGAACGTTACGCCCAATCTGATTATGAAGACAATTTTGTACGCGCCGCTGGTAAGTCGCCTGGGCGCTCTTGAGCCCAAAAGGCATAGACACATAACAGAAGGCTCCGGGCTGTAAATCAGCCGTGTAATTAGGTACCTTCCTAGGTCCTTTGAAATCTTTGGGCAGACGTTCGTTACGGAGAGCCGGCACCAGACAAGGGACACCTCTGGTCCTCGTAGCTATGCCTGCCTCGATAGAAGCCATCGAGTAAACCGGAAAGGGCTGGTAAGCTGTCAGCTGAGCCGCCTGCTCAGCCTCTTGACGTGCTCTGTCTTTATCTACCGCGTTAAAGGCTCCATGATGCGCTGGGGCATGCCCACCTGACAAGTCACGGCACCGGACGTTGCTTGAACCGGCCGCCGAAACCATGTGTCTGCTATAACTCGGGCTCCGGTTTGGACGAGGGGTTGAATGAATCCTGTCCCGGCTATATGAATATGCCTCCTGTTGTGCCAAAGCCGTCTGAAGAAGTTCTCTAACCCTGCGGGTTTTGACCGCCGTTGGAGAATCACCCTCGACCGGGAGAGCCGCCAGCCGTGCCGCTGCAGCGATCATGTTTTCCAATGGGTTAGAGTAATGACCCGATGGTATTGGTATGTATCGAGGTGGGGCAGTATTCACATGGGGAGGCCCCATTGCTTGTGGCTGAACCAGCGTTCCAACCCCGGGTGCCGTGATCCGGTTCATCTCTGGCGGGTTACTAGGCCCTGCACCGGGCGTGTTGAAGAGGTTTCGAGGATCATAAACCGGAGGGAGCCGAGATTGAGCCTTCTGATGCCTCCTTCTCATGACCTCATTGGATGCATTCTGATCCATTGTGAGCCGGAAAGACTGCGCTTGAATCAGCTGAGTCTGGGCGTCCAGAGCCGCCCGTTCTACAGCCATCCTGATTCCTTCCGCTGCGAGATCTTCCTTGCCTTGCGCTATATCCAGCTTTAACTGTGCCACTTCTGCATCATGTTGAGCTTGATCCGCTGGGACAACCGTGGCGGTTAACAGGGCAGTCATCTTATCTGTGAGATCCATCAGCACCTGAGCCGGCGAGTGCACAGGGTCTCCTGCCCCAGCGGCGGAGTTTTGAACAGGTTGCGTGCCGGCCATGAAGATTCCAACCCGGCTTGGCGGCTCAAAGGGGTCCGGAATACTGTCGCCATCGGAACAACCCCCGAGCCTGCTGTCTTGAAGTTGATACAACGAGTCCGTCTCACCTGTGGACGATTCACCATCAGAACAGACGGCTGTCTCATCACCAGATCTAGATCCTTCAGAGAGTCCTTCGTGGATGCATCCCATGAAAGCACGCTTCAAGGTAGGCAGAGTCCGGGCGGGTCTCGCACGCTGAGCCGTCTCATCGAGGTCGGTGCAAATGTCCGGCTCAGGGCCCGGCTCACCAATCTTGCTAATGAAAACGTGGATTCCGCCAAAGGGGACCCGGTACCCGTACTCAATTGAGTCGACGTCGGGGCCCCAGCCTGCGTTGTCGATGTAGAGCTTGCCGCGACGACTCTTGGTCATCCGGCCCATAGCGTATCCCTTGAGCCCTTCGAAGCTGCCCTTCAAGAACTCAAATCCACCGTGCGCTGGCCCCACGGTGGGCGCCAACTGTCGTGGAATTGTCACGGCAGATGTCCTCGTGAAAGGACTTAGTCGTGGAGCCATCGCAACTAGGAAGCTTGAAGGGGTTAAAGCGGGACAAAGGACACGAGGTTTATACCGGTTCGGCCCCTTACGGTGAAGGTAAAAGCCTACTCTTTGAATTACTAGGGTTTTGATGACCAGGGAGCGAATCCGCTATGCCTGGCTACCGATTTGATGTTCCCTCCCTTGAACCGCCGCTGGGTCGTCCCTTTATATACAAAGGTTAACACCCAGCGGCTCTCAGAGTCCCGGCCGGCTCATAAACAGTGTCCGGCTCGGTCTCTTAACTATTCTTGCCTTACAATACAAGTCATGCCATTACGGCGGTTTATCACTACGGGCCTTAAGTCGCCTATGGGCTTTAGGCCCTTTACTGAACCGCCATCTTCAAGCTTGATATTGGGCTTCATATGATGAATCGCCATGACGTAACCCGGCCCCTCCTGGGCGGGTTACGCCAGTAGTTATATCCCCAACAAGCGTGTAAGAGAGTAATCATGAGACAATAATGATTTAATTTGGTTTTGCAATGTTTTTATTTTAAAAATAGTTGGTTTATCTTTGTAAAATAGTTATTTACATGAGAATTATTGAACAAAATAGTTTTTAAAGAGCAATTTGCATTCAAACAGTCTTCATTCTTAACGAAGCTACGAGTTCACATTTGCTCTAACCAAACGGTCTTCAATTTTTGCCACCACAAGAGCCTTGTATTAGCTCTTGCGGTGCGAACTGGAGCTCGGATGTCCGTGCGACGAAGCTGATCTATGACAGTGGCCTTGGTGATCCTGTGCCCCGGTTGGTAAGTTGGGAGACAGCAGGGATGCAAACGAGCGCCAATGATGAGCGAAGATTGCACGACGGATGAGCGGCGCTAGAGATGGAAAATCTGCCGAAGCGGTTTAGGTGAAAGGATAAAGATGTAGTTTTCAATTTTTTTTTCTAATAATGAAAGTCGGACTCACTATAAAGATCGACGTGGGCTTAACTTTATGGAACTGGGCCTTATGACACGTAGGGCCCATCTGAAGCTTCTAGAGTTGTTAATCGTGTGGTTGAGAATGTGTGTGACAAAGCCTGTGTTTGAGTATTTACTATCTAGGGAAGCATAAACAATTTACAATCTCACTGGACCCATAAGCCAATATCCTTGAATGTTTTTTTTTGTTTGTGTGTATATGTCGCAAGTTTTCTTGTTTTATTTTAGGTTTGGTACTCTAGCTAGGTCTAGAATTGTTTTTTTGTTCTTTTTTTAATTTCAAAATCGAGGGATGTCTCAGTTTTTATTAAAAGAAATATTTGGTCCAAAGTTGAATGAGCGTGTCATGCAGGGTTAAATCACAAAATAAACTGATGAAACACATGATGCATTAGTGGATATATATAAATCTCACGGGTGATTTGAAGACAAATTGAAAAACATGATGTGTTAGTTAAATAAATAAATATCATGATACAAGTATAAGTAACCATGCAATAAACTATATGTCCAAAAACAATACTTCCACGCACGGGCAGTTTTGCTACTATTAATAAATTGGTAAAAATCAGAGAATGCGAGGTGGATGCCGGATACGGCAGCCCTAGCTCTGTGCTTTTACCCCCGAACCCCTCTTGCATCTTTTTGTCCATGGCAAAATCTTTTTTGTGAAAGACGAATGTCATTCTCTGGTTTGCATCAATGGGATTTTTTAGTTCTCAATTTCCCCCTTTTTAATGGCATTTTTTTTGCATATAGCATAGCAAAGTCTCGTCTTTATTTCACAAGCTTAAAATATGTCTTTTAGTCACAGTACAAACTGGGCCATATTGGGCTCTGTGCTTTTACCCCCGAACCCCTCTTGCCCTCCCTCCTATAAAAGCCGCCCGCCTCCGTCTCTCCCCCGCACTCCATCTCCATCGCCTCGCCGCCGTTCCCCGCAACCTGTCGACCCAATCTCAATCTCACATCATCTACATCGTCCTCTCCAGATCTTACGCCCGCCCCGCCCGAGGTGAGCACTTGTACATCCCGATCAGCTTGGAGTTCCGATTGGTTGGTAGGCGCTGGTTCGTAGGTCTCG
Organism: Aegilops tauschii subsp. strangulata; assembly: GCF_002575655.3. Lineage (NCBI taxonomy): Eukaryota > Viridiplantae > Streptophyta > Magnoliopsida > Poales > Poaceae > Aegilops > Aegilops tauschii. Next base: position 15,271,117 of record NC_053038.3, on the reverse strand, counting down.
GATCCAGCCAGCGTGGTCTCCCTCCGGAGTTGCTCGTTCCGATTGTGGTTGGTAGGCGCGGCGCGGGTTCATAGGTCTCGGATCCAGCGCCGTCTTGTATCCTGCCTGGCTTTGGCTTTGAGTATTCGTATGAGGAACCTCGACTAGGATAGGATTTAATTAGTTAGGGTTTGTTTGGTAACACCACCTAGGGTTCGATTATCCGTAATAAGGAATCAATCTGACATTTTAGTTAGGGTTTGCTTGGTTGTGGTCAGATTTTGGTTTCTCAACTGTGCCTGTCGCGATTTTGGGCGGAAATTGATGATTTCGGGGGCAAAATTGGAGGGATTTTGTGGATGAAAGATGGGGAAACTTGGGGAAATGCTAGATCCACTCGAAACCAAGCAAATCCATGGATCAAAATCAACAAAACTTCATCATGCCAACAAATGAAAAAAAAAATTGGGGCTATTTTTGGTGGGGAAATTATGAATTAGGACGAAAAATCAACAATATCAAGCTAGAAAACGAAAAAGGACATGTTAGCTTGATAGGTATTAATTTGGATGGAATTCATGCTATGTTGTTCGATTTCAGTTTATGCCAGAATGTTAATTTTTTTTTTATCAACTGTGTTTGAGCGTAGTAGATTTGTTGCATATTCATGTTCTAGCTCTGTTTGGATAGGTAACAATATTTTTTGGGATCCTAAAATATTTATGCACAGCACTTAACCTGCAGCTGCTGATTAATGTTCTAGTCATATGTGCTGCTTTTCAGCTCTGTTGTTTGGATAGGTATTAGGTTATCGTTTGGGTTTATTTATTATATGTGATACTAATATTTGCCAATGATGATGTATCTTTTGCCAACCAATCTCTAGTCTTCTTCTTGAGGACTGTAAATGCTGGTTTGGTTTTCTGTGCTCACTATGCCCTTGCACATGGGATGCAATTTTTTATTAGCAATTATTTCCCAGCTGTTTAGTTTATTGTTTCCTTTGATGGTGAGGCATTAATTCTGGAGATGCAATTTTCTTGCTCACACAATAATACAATGAATGATGGGATCTCTATCTACTTTGAACCAAATTATATTATATTCCCTCTGTTAATTATTTTTCTGTTTTGGGTGATTGAGTGTATTCATTCTTTTTGTTTAGTTGCCTATCAGAATACATGGTTGAATTGCTTTCACTTCATATTAATAACTATTCTGTCGCACAATGCAAATATGCTGCTGTCCTAACTAATTAAGTAGAAGCTTGGTGCTCTATGGTTTCTTCCTGACATTAAATCCTCCCCTGTTTATGCTGTACCAGCTGGTAGCAGCAACTGTTATGCTGCAGTCTTCTTTGCCGCCAAAAGGAAAAGATGCTCTACAAAATCCACTCCCATGCCCAAATCCAAGACCTGCAGGCCCGCTCCGATGAGCTGGGCCACTCCAATGACATGCAGGTGAATCTTGTCTCTCTGGAGTCGGTGCGCATAGCGCGCGAGTCGTATGCACTCCTCTGCCCGCTGATCATGGAGTCGAGGTCCTGGGCATGCCCGGAGCTGGATTCCCTCTCGGTTGTGGCAGGCTTGTCGCTGGAAATCCAAAAGCTCGAGCATGATGTGTTACCCCAGCTCATGGTTCAGGAGGCCAAGCTGGAACGGGGCGCCCTGGAAGCCCTCCTACTCATGAAGAACTCAGCAATTAAGCTCTTACATCGGAGTAAGTGCTTTAAGGAAGCCTTGGGCTTAGTGCTTGACGAGGAGGATCTGGTCTCAGACCGAGTTGAAGAGCTGAGCATAGTGCTAAAGGATATTGCTGTTCATGTACTCGAATATAATTGCAACATTGACTGGATTCAGGTGCGTCTCCCGTGGCTGGTCCAGCGGGTCACCGATGTGTTGGAGACCCCGGTTCGTTTCCGTGATTCTAATGAGTACTGATGAGTAGACTTATCAGCCAGCTCGAGGCTGTTGTGATGAGTATTTCTTAGGGGCGTGGCAAACAGTTTAGAATCAACCCTTTATGTTTGGATGTGTTATTAATGGATTTTAAATGATATGTATCTTGGGTAGTGTTTTCTCATTCTGTGCTAGTAGGGTACAACTTGCAATTACTTTCATTTTTTTTTGTTGAGAAACATCCATTCTGTGTTTTGCTGTACAGTCGCATGGAGGTATTCTCTCTTTTTGGGGAATATATGCCAAAAGAATATAGTATGTTAGAAAAGAAATCCCAAATTTAAGTCTTTTAAGAGGTACTACATACGGATGAATATAGACATACTTTAGAACGTGGATTCACTCATTTTGCTCCGTATGTAGTTTCCTAGTGAAATCTCTTAAAATACTTGTATATTTAGGAACGGAGGGATCTGTGAGTGTCCATGATTAAAGCTTTGCAAATATCATAAACAAAACATTACTTGAAGCTGAATTGAATTGAAATGTGATTAGCCTTCCACTAGCCAGCCAAGGAGGAAGGAGCCCATCGTGCGCCACCATTCCATCCTCCATATCTCCATTTCCTCTTGTCGCGCCGCAGTCCTCAACTCCACCTTGTCGTCACCAGCCCCTTCTTCGCCCACCCCCCCTTCTCCTGACACGTAGATCTAGTTGCATCGGTCGCCGCGCAACAATCCTAGCCACGACGAGCTCCACCACCGTGCGGTTCCGGAGCCGCGTCGCAGTCCTCAACTAAACTAGGCTGCTCCACCTGTTGGGCATCGTAGCATAATTTTAAAATTTTCTACGCATCACCAAGATCCATCTATGGAGTGTACTAGCAACGAGAGGGAAGGAGTGCATCTACATACCCTTGTAGATCGCGAGCGGAAGCGTTCAAGTGAACGGGGTTGATGGAGTCGTACTCGTCGTGATCCAAATCACCGATGACCGAGCGCCGAACGGACGGCACCTCCGCGTTCAACACACGTACGGTTGGGAAGACGTCTCCTCCTTGATCCAGCAAGGGGGAAGGAGAGGTTGATGGAGATCCAGCAGCACGACGGCGTGGTGGTGGAAGTAGCGGGGATCCTGGCAGGGCTTCGCCAAGCGCAAGCGGGAGGGAGAGGTGTCACGGGAGGGAGAGGGAGGCGCCAGGGGCTAGGGTACTGCTGCCCTCCCTTCCCCCCCACTATATATAGGCCCCCTGGGGGGGGGGGCGCCGGCCCTTGGGATCCCATCTACATGGGGGGGCGGCGGCCAAGGGGGGAAACTTGCCCCCCAAGCCAGGTGGGGCGCCCCCACCCCCAGGGTTTCCAACCCTAGGCGCAGGGGAGGCCCATGGGGGGCGCACCAGCCCGCCAGGGGCTGGTTCCCCTCCCACTTCAGCCCATGGGGCCCTCCGGGATAGGTGGCCCCACCCGGTGGACCCCCGGGACCCTTCCGGTGGTCCCGGTACAATACCGATAACCCCCGAAACTTTTCCGGTGGCCGAAACTGGACTTCCTATATATAATTCTTCACCTCCGGACCATTCCGGAACTCCTCCTGATGTCCGGGATCTCATCCGGGACTCCGAACAACTTTCGGGTTTCCGCATACTAGTATCTCTACAACCCTAGCGTCACCGAACCTTAAGTGTGTAGACCCTACGGGTTCGGGAGACATGCAGACATGACTGAGACGACTCTCCGGTCAATAACCAACAGCGGGATCTGGATACCCATGTTGGCTCCCACATGTTCCACGATGATCTCATCGGATGAACCACGATGTCGAGGATTCAATCAATCCCGTATTCAATTCCCTTTGTCAATCGGTACGTTACTTGCCCGAGATTCGATCGTCGGTATCCCAATACCTCGTTCAATCTCGTTACCGGCAAGTCACTTTACTCGTACCGTAATGCATGATCCCGTGACCAACCACTTGGTCACTTTGAGCTCATTATGATGATGCATTACCGAGTGGGCCCATAGATACCTCTCCGTCATACGGAGTGACAAATCCCAGTCTCGATCCGTGTCAACCCAACAGACACTTTCAGAGATACCTGTAGTGTATCTTTATAGTCACCCAGTTACGTTGTGACGTTTGATACACCCAAAGCACTCCTACGGCATCCGGGAGTTACACGATCTCATGGTCTAAGGAAAAGATACTTGACATTGGAAAAGCTCTAGCAAACGAACTACACGATCTTTGTGCTATGCCTAGGATTGGGTCTTGTCTATCACATCATTCTCCTAATGATGTGATCCCGTTATCAATGACATCCAATGTCCATAGTCAGGAAACCATGACTATCTGTTGATCAACGAGCTAGTCAACTAGAGGCTTACTAGGGACATGTTGTGGTCTATGTATTCACACATGTATTACGATTTCCGGATAACACAATTATAGCATGAACAATAGACAATTATCATGAACAAAGAAATATAATAATAACCATTTTATTATTGCCTCTAGGGCATATTTCCAACAGTCTCCCACTTGCACTAGAGTCAATAATCTAGTTACATTGTGATGAATCGAACACCCATAGAGTTCTGGTGTTGATCATGTTTTGCTCTAGGGAGAGGTTTAGTCAACGGATCTGCTACATTCAGGTCCGTATGTACTTTACAAATATCTATGTCTCCATTTTGAACACTTTCACGAATGGAGTTGAAGCGACGCTTGATATGCGTGGTCTTCCTGTGAAACCTGGGCTCCTTGGCAAGGGCAATAGCTCCAGTGTTATCACAGAAGAGAGTCATCGGGCCCGACGCATTGGGAATCACCCCTAGGTCGGTAATGAACTCCTTCATCCAGACTGCTTCTTGTGCTGCCTCTGAGGCAGCCATGTACTCCGCTTCACATGTAGATCCCGCCACGACGCTTTGCTTGCAACTGCACCAGCTTACTGCCCCACCATTCAAAATATACACGTATCCGGTTTGTGACTTAGAGTCATCCAGATCTGTGTCGAAGCTAGCATCGACGTAACCCTTTATGACGAGCTCTTCGTCACCTTCATAAACGAGAAACATATCCTTAGTCCTTTTCAGGTACTTCAGGATATTCTTGACCGCTGTCCAGTGTTCCATGTCGGGATTACTTTGGTACCTTCCTACCAAACTTACGACAAGGTTTACATCCGGTCTTGTACACAGCATGGCATACATAATAGACCCTATGGCTGAGGCATAGGGCACGACACTCATCTTTTCTCTATCTTCTGCCGTGGTCGGGCATTGAGCCGTGCTCAATTGCACACCTTGCAATACAGGCAAGAACCCCTTCTTGGACTGATCCATATTGAACTTCTTCAATATCTTGTCAAGGTATGTACTCTGTGAAAGACCAATGAGGCGTCTTGATCTATCTCTATAGATCTTGATGCCTAATATATAAGCAACTTCTCCAAGGTCCTTCATTGAAAAACACTTGTTCAAATAGGCCTTTATACTTTCCAAGAATTCTATATCATTTCCCATCAATAGTATGTCATTCACATATAATAAGAGAAATGCTGCAGAGCTCCCACTCACTTTCTTGTAAACACAGGCTTCTCCATAAGTCTGTGTAAACCCAAATGCTTTGATCATCTCATCAAATCGAATGTTCCAACTCCGAGATGCTTGCACCAGCCCATAGATGGAGCGCTGGAGCTTGCATACCTTGTTAGCATTCTTAGGATCGACAAAACCTTCCGGCTGCATCATATACAATTCTTCCTTAAGAAAGCCGTTAAGGAATGCCGTTTTGACGTCCATTTGCCATATCTCATAATCATAGAATGCGGCAATTGCTAACATGATTCGGACGGACTTCAGCTTCGCTACGGGTGAGAAAGTCTCATTGTAGTCAACCCCTTGAACTTGTCGATAACCCTTAGCGACAAGTCGAGCCTTATAGATGGTAACATTACCATCCGCGTCCGTCTTCTTCTTAAAGATCCATTTATTTTCTACGGCTCGCCGATCATCGGGCAAGTCAGTCAAAGTCCATACTTCGTTTTCATACATGGATCCTATCTCGGATTGCATGGCTTCAAGCCATTTGTTGGAATCCGGGCCCGCCATCGCTTCTTCATAGTTCGAAGGTTCACCGTTGTCTAACAACATGATTTCCATGACAGGGTTGCCGTACCACTCTGGTGCGGAACGTGTCCTGGTGGACCTACGAAGTTCAGCAGTAACTTGATCTGAAGCTTCATGATCATCATCATTAACTTCCTCTCTAGTCAGTGCAGGCACCACAGGAACATTTTCCTGAGCTGCGCTACTTTCCGGTTCAAGAGGTAGTACTTCATCAAGTTCCACTTTCCTCCCACTTACTTCTTTCGAGAGAAACTCTTTCTCCAGAAAGGACCCGTTCTTGGCAACAAAGATCTTGCCTTCGGATCTGAGGTAGAAGGTATACCCAATGGTTTCCTTAGGGTATCCTATGAAGACGCATTTCTCCGACTTGGGTTCGAGCTTTTCAGGTTGAAGTTTCTTGACATAAGCATCGCATCCCCAAACTTTTAGAAACGACAGCTTAGGTTTCTTTCCAAACCATAATTCATACGGTGTCGTCTCAACGGATTTCGACGGAGCCCTATTTAAAGTGAATGCGGCAGTCTCTAAAGCATAGCCCCAAAATGAGAGTGGTAGATCCGTAAGAGACATCATAGATCGCACCATATCCAATAGAGTGTGATTACGACGTTCGGACACACCGTTACGCTGAGGTGTTCCAGGCGGCGTGAGTTGTGAAACGATTCCACATTTCCTTAAGTGCGTACCAAATTCGTGACTTAAATATTCTCCCCCACGATCTGATCGTAAGAACTTTATCTTTCTGTCACGTTGATTCTCAACCTCACTTTGAAATTCCTTGAACTTTTCAAAGGTCTCGCACTTGTGTTTCATTAGGTAGACATACCCATATCTACTCAAGTCATCAGTGAGAGTGAGAACATAACAATAGCCACCGCAAGCCTCAGCACTCATTGGACCGCACACATCAGTATGTATGATTTCCAACAAGTTGGTTGCTCGCTCCATTGTTCCGGAGAACGGAGTCTTGGTCATCTTACCCATGAGGCATGGTTCGCACGTGTCAAATGATTCGTAATCAAGAGACTCCAAAAGTCCATCCGCATGGAGCTTCTTCATGTGCTTGACACCAATGTGACCAAGGCGGCAGTGCCACAAGTATGTGGCACTATCGTTATCAACTTTACATCTTTTGGTATTCACACTATGAATATGTGTAACATCACGTTCGAGATTCATTAAGAATAAACCATTGACCAGCGGGGCATGACCATAAAACATATCTCTCATATAAATAGAACAACCATTATTCTCGGATTTAAATGAGTAGCCTGTAGGGGAACGCGACAGAAAACAAAAATTTTCCGACCTACGCACCAGCCCAGGACCACTATGGAGACTGCATACATGGTTTGATCTTTTTCGTTACCGACTCGTAGCGCAGCGGGAAGTAGAGTCGATGACGATCGGCGGTGCAGATCCCCGCAGCTAGGATTTACAACCTCCCAACCGCGAGGATGTATACCCTCATCTGCTCCTCAGACAGCCCTCCGGGAGGCGGTCGAACAGCCCCCCCCGGACGGTGTCGCGGACAGCCCTTCGGGAGGACCTTCGAAACTCGAACGGTCACTCGGACAGCCCTTCGGGAGGACCTTCGAAACTCGGACGGTCACACGGACAGCCCTTCGGGAGGCACTCACGAACTAAGACCGAAACTACGATCTCTCTACAGAGTTGCACACATACGATGTCATCTATCCGGCAGGGCTTCGCCGTCCAGAACTAGTTCCTGCCGGAACCCAGACAGCCTTACGGCTCTACGAAACTCTTTTCGTGGGAGGGAGAGAAGAAGCCAGATAATGCATGGCATGTGTATGAGAGCAAGGGATGAGTGTGGAGGGCTGCCCCTCCACCTCTATTTATAGGAAATCCCAAGGGGGTAGGGTAGTTTCACAAAAAACCCAAAATGCACATGAATGAAGTCCTTCCACAAGGACCTAGGAGTGAAACCAAGGAACAAGAGGGTCCCCAAGGGGGGATACCCCATGTGGACGGCCACACCCCCATGAGGGGCCCAAAAAATGGCTCCTATCCATCCATGTCATCCCCAAGATCTTTTGGAGCAAAGCCCCAAAAGGTGGCTTTCCATAAAGTAACCATAAAGCTGATTTTCACTATTCACGACGACATTTTTCAGCGTCTGATCGAACTGAAAATATTTATGTGGGCTAAGAACATTTCCAGTACCCACTAAAATGATTTTCAACGCGTTCCGAAACAATTCCGGTTTTAGTGATTTTCATCTGCGAAACGCATCTGAAGTGGCTCCGGCAGCTCCGGAACATTTCCGGTTTTTATCTCAGAAAATTCCAAAAAGCTTCCAGAATGATTCTGGCATCCTCCAAGAATTATCAGGCATGTGCCGAAACCAATTTGACTTAATGGTGTATCCCGAAACAACTTTTCGGTATCATCGAAACTTATCCGATGACCTCTCTCTGCGGTACGATTCCGCTGTCCGAAACTTTTCGGTGTCCGAAACTTTTTCGGTGATTTTCTCTCAGACTCCCTGTCTAGTATTCAGCAGATAGATGACCCTTAAGCGTGTGACCCTATAGGTTCGGTGAAGTATAGACATGACCCGGAACCCCTTCCGATCAATGATCAACATCGGAGCCGTGGACACCCATATTGACCCCTATACCCACACGAATAAATATTCGAGTGAACCTCCAGTTGCCGTGTGCTATTCCTGTTGCTTCGCGATATGTTACAAATACCCGAGGTGAGACATGTTGGCATTCCCGTGGATCAACAACTTGTCCACTATGCTAGTTACCTCATTACCGGTATTGTTCTCTTTTCTCGTTATCGTATTCCGGCATCCCCGTGATCAAATCACAAAGTGTCTGGCCAGACGATGATGGATACCGTAACACCGAGAGGGCCCAGAGATATCTCTCCATCGTCGGAGGAGCAAATCCCAATCTTGAGCTATCAAGTTACTTGACACACTTTTCCATGAACCCGTAAGCCGCCGTAATAGCCACCCATTTACGGATGACGTTTAACAAACCCCAAAGTTCATGAAGCAAGCATGAAGAAACTCGATACTCTCATGGTCTAAGGAATCATGCAAACGTTAACCATCTCTGTGTTATGTACCAATAAACTTGTGACGAATGAATCTCATAGCATAACATCAATTCGGGTCGATTCAACACAAATGTCATTCCTGACATTGTGCCCTCAAAGTTGCTTGGCATAGACATGCCCATGATTGGGAAAACATAATCATCATGCAACACTTGAGCTAGTCTTAGAGGCACGACTAGGAATACATTTTACCGTTTATTATTCCACACGTGCATATGGGTTCTCCCCAGAGCCTTTATGGATATACGGGCTCGGGAACCACAGCAGTTATAGCATGGAACATAAACATAATTATGAACAAGGAGATAATCAATAACATTTATTATTGCCTCTAGGGCATATCTCCTACATAGCCATCTCGCATTAAACGAGATCCAGATACAATGTTCATGCTCAAAGCTGGCACTAAATAACAATTATTGAGGTTTAAAACTAATCCCGTAGGTAAATGTAGAGGTAGCGTGCCGACGGCGATCACATCGACCTTGGAACCATTCCCGACGCGCATCGTCACCTCGTCCTTCGCCAGTCTCCGCTTATTCCGCAGCTCCTGTTTTGAGTTACAAATATGAGCAACCGCACCGGTATCAAATACCCAGGAGCTACTACGAGTACGGGTAAGGTACACATCAATTACATGTATATCACATATACCTTTGGTGTTGCCGGCCTTCTTGTCCGCTAAGTACTTGGGGCAGTTCCGCTTCCAGTGACCACTTCCCTTGCAATAAAAGCACTCAGTCTCAGGCTTGGGTCCATTCTTTGGCTTCTTCCCGGCAACTGGCTTACCGGGCGCGGCAACTCCCTTGCCGTCCTTCTTGAAGTTCTTCTTACCCTTGCCTTTCTTGAACTTAGTGGTTTTATTCACCATCAACACTTGATGTTCCTTTCTGATTTCTACCTCCGCTGATTTCAACATTGAATATACCTCAGGAATGGTTTTTTCCATCCCCTGCATATTGAAGTTCATCACAAAGCTCTTGTAGCTCGGTGGAAGCGACTGAAGGATGCTGTCAATGACCGCGTCATCCGGGAGATTAACTCCCAGCTGAGTCAAGCGGTTGTGCAACCCAGACATTTTGAGTATGTGCTCACTGACAGAACTGTTTTCCTCCATCTTACAACTGAAGAACTTGTCGGAGACTTCATATCTCTCGACCCGGGCATGAGCTTGGAAAACCATTTTCAGCTCTTCGAACATCTCATATGCTCCGTGTTGCTCAAAACGCTTTTGGAGCCCCGGTTCTAAGCTGTAAAGCATGCCGCACTGAACGAGGGAGTAATCATCAGCACGTGACTGCCAAGCGTTCATAACGTCTTGGTTCTCTGGGATGGGTGCGTCACCTAGCGGTGCTTCTAGGACATAATCTTTCTTGGCAGCTATGAGGATGATCCTCAGGTTCCGGACCCAGTCCGTATAGTTGTTGCCATCATCTTTCAGCTTGGTTTTCTCTAGGAACGCGTTGAAGTTGAGGGCAACGTGGGCCATTTGATCTACAAGACATATTGTAAAGATTTTAGACTAAGTTCATGATAATTAAGTTCATCTAATAAAATTATTCAATGAACTCCCACTCAGATAGACATCCCTCCAGTCATCTAAGTGAAACATGATCCGAGTCAACTAGGCCGTGTCCGATCATCACGTGAGACGGACTAGTCAAACATTGGTGAACATCTTCATGTTGATCGTATCTTCTATACGACTCATGCTCGACCTTTCGGTCTTCCGTGTTCCGAGGCCATGTCTGTACATGCTAGGCTCGTCAAGTCAACCTAAGTGTATTGCGTGTGTTCCGAGGCCATGTCTGTACATGCTAGGCTCATCAACACCCGTTGTATGCGAACGTTAGAATCTATCACACCCGATCATCACGTGGTGCTTCGAAACAACGAACCTTCGCAACGGTGCATAGTTAGGGGGGACACTTTCTTGAAATTATTATAAGGGATCATCTTATTTACTACCGTCGTACTAAGCAAATAAGAAGTAAAACATGATAAACATCACATGGAATCAAGTAGTGACATGATATGACCAATATCATTTTGCTCCTTTTGATCTCCATCTTCGGGGCGCCATGATCATCTTCGTCACCGGCATGACACCATGATCTCCAACATCGTGTCTTCATGAAGTTGTCACGCCAACGATTACTTCTACTTCTATGGCTAACGTGTTTAGCAATAAAGTAAAGTAATTTACATGGCGTTATTCAATGAAACGCATGTCATACAAAAAATAAAGACAACTCCTATGGCTCCTGCCGGTTGTCATACTCATCGACATGCAAGTCGTGATTCCTATTACAAGAACATGATCAATCTCATACATCACATATATCATTCATAACATCTTCTGGCCATATCACATCACATGACACTTGCTGCAAAAACAAGTTAGACGTCCTCTAATTGTTGTTGCATGTTTTTACGTGGCTTCTATAGGTTTCTAGCAAGAACGTTTCTTACCTACGTAAAACCACAACGTGATATGCCAATTACTATTTACCCTTCATAAGGACCCTTTTCATCGAATCCGCTAAAGTGGGAGAGACAGACACCCGCTAGCCACCTTATGCAACTAGTGCATGTCAGTCGGTGGAACATGTCTCACGTAAGCGTACGTGTAAGGTCGGTCCGGGCCGCTTCATCCCACGATGCCGCCGAATCAAGATAAGACTAGTAGCGGCAAGTAAATTGACATGATCTATGCCCACAACTGCTTTCTGTTCTACTCGTGCATAGTAACTACGCATAAACCTGGCTCATGATGCCACTGTTGGGGATTGTAGAAGAATTTTAAAACTTTCTACGCATCACCAAGATCCATCTATGGAGTGTACTAGCAACGAGAGGGAAGGAGTGCATCTACATACCCTTGTAGATCGCGAGCGGAAGCGTTCAAGTGAACGGGGTTGATGGAGTCGTACTCGTCGTGATCCAAATCACCGATGACCGAGCGCCGAACGGACGACACCTCCGCATTCAACACACGTACGGTTGGGAAGACGTCTCCTCCTTCTTGATCCAGCAAGGGGGAAGGAGAGGTTGATGGAGATCCAGCAGCACGACGGCGTGGTGGTGGAAGTAGCGGGGATCCCGGCAGGGCTTCGCCAAGCGCAAGCGGGAGGGAGAGGTGTCACGGGAGGGAGAGGGAGGCGCCAGGGGCTAGGGTACTGCTGCCCTCCCTCCCCCCACTATATATAGGCCCCCTGGGGGGGCGCCGGCCCTGGGGATCCCATCTACATGGGGGGGCGGCGGCCAAGGGGGGAAACTTGCCCCCCAAGCCAGGTGGGGCGCCCCCCACCCCCAGGGTTTCCAACCCTAGGCGCAGGGGGAGGCCCATGGGGGGCGCACCAGCCCACCAGGGGCTAGTTCCCCTCCCACTTCAGCCCATGGGGCCCTCCGGGATAGGTGGCCCCACCCGGTGGACCCACGAAACTTTCCCGGTGGCTGAAACTGGACTTCCTATATATAATTCTTCACCTCCGGACCATTCCGGAACTCCTCCTGATGTCCAGGATCTCATTCGGGACTCTGAACAACTTTCGGGTTTCCGCATACTAGTATCTCTACAACCCTAGCGTCACCGAACCTTAAGTGTGTAGACCCTACGGGTTCGGGAGACATGCAGACATGACCGAGACGACTCTCCGGTCAATAACCAACAGCGGGATCTGGATACCCATGTTGGCTCCCACATGTTCCACGATGATCTCATCGGATGAACCACGATGTCGAGGATTCAATCAATCCCGTATTCAATTCCCTTTGTCAATCGGTACGTTACTTGCCCGAGATTCAATCGTCGGTATCCCAATACCTCGTTCAATCTCGTTACCGGCAAGTCACTTTACTCGGACCGTAATGCATGATCCCGTGACCAACCACTTGGTCACTTTGAGCTCATTATGATGATGCATTACCGAGTGGGCCCAGAGATACCTCTTCGTCATACGGAGTGACAAATCCCAGTCTTGATCCATGTCAACCCAACAAACACTTTCAGAGATACCTGTAGTGTATCTTTATAGTCACCTAGTTACGTTGTGACGTTTGGTACACCCAAAGCACTCCTACGGCATCCGGGAGTTACACGATCTCATGGTCTAAGGAAAAGATACTTGACATTGGAAAAGCTCTTGCAAACGAACTACACGATCTTTGTGCTATGCTTAGGATTGGGTCTTGTCCATCACATCATTCTCCTAATGATGTGATCCCGTTATCAATGACATCCAATGTCCATAGTCAGGAAACCATGACTATCTGTTGATCAACGAGCTAGTCAACTAGAGGCTTACTAGGGACATGTTGTGGTCTATGTATTCACACATGTATACGATTTCCGGATAACACAATTATAGCATGAACAATAGACAATTATCATGAACAAAGAAATATAATAATAACCATTTTATTATTGCCTCTAGGGCATATTTCCAACACCACCTTGCCGTCACCAGCCCCTTCTCCTGACACGCAGATCTAGTTGCGTCGGTCGCCGCACAACAACCCTAGCCACGACGAGCTCCTCCACCGTGCGGTTCGGGAGCCGCGCCGCAGTCCTCAACTAAACTAGGCTGCTCCACCTTGCCGTCACCAGCTCCTTCTCCGCCCACCTCCCCCTTCTCCTGACACGCAGATCTAGTTGCGTCGGTCGCCGCACAACAACCCTAGCCACGACGAGATCCTCCACCGTGCGGTCCGGGAGCCGCGTCGCAGTTCTCAACTAAACTAGGCTGCTCCACCTTGCCGTCACCAGCCCCTTCTCCGCCCACCTCCCCCTTCTCCTGACACGCAGATCTAGTTGCATCGGTCGCCGCGCAACAACCCTAGCCATGACGAGCTCCACCACCGTGCGGTCCGGGAGCCACGCCGCAGTCCTCAACTAAACTAGGCTGCTCCACCTTGCCGTCACCAGCCCCTTCTCCGCCCACCTGCCCCTTCTCCTGACACGCAGATCTAGTTGCGCCGGTCGCCGCGCAACAACCCTAGCCACGACGAGCTCCACCACTGTGCTGTCCAGGAGCCGCGCTGCAGTCCTCAACTAAACTAGGCTGCTCCACCTTGCCGTCACCAGCCCTTTCTCCGCCCACCTCCCCCTTCTCCTGACACGCCCTAAACCCTCTAGATCTTAAAAGCCCCGTATCTTTTATTCTGTTAGGTTTTTGGGGATTCTAAAAATCTTCAACGGGGTTCCCCCAGTTGAATTCGGATGTAACTTTTCGAGTAGATGATTTTTCATATAAAAAACTTTTTAATCCGAGTTCATATGCAAAAGTTATGCCCATTTTACTAAATTGCAGAGAGATTTTGCAAATAAAGTCGAAATTCATATTTGTAAATTTTCCCAACAACTAGACAACATATCACATAGGAAACTTATTTTCTTTTATTTTTTTGACATTTCCATCATTTTATTTTATTTTTATTTTAAACTGAAAAGGCGGTCAGGGGGTGCATTTAGTAATGGCGCACCTTTACAAAGTGCGTCATTACTATATATATGACTTGGTCAAACCTTGGTCAAAGTTAGTAATGGCGCACTTTGTATAGGTGCGCCATTACTAAGTTTGACATAGTAATGGCGCACCTATGCAAAGTGCGCCATAATAAGTTTGACCAAGGTGTGATCCAGTCGTACACATAGGTATGACGCACTTTGTAAAGGTGCGACATTACTATGTCAACTTAGTAATGGCGCACCTATAAATATTTAGACACCAATATTATGCACCGCAATGCATATTTAGACACCAATATTATGCTTTCCATTGGCGGCTATGTAACAGCGTTGACTGACAGGATGTGTCGAGTTCGCTCCCTCCCGTGCCCGACATTTTTAGGAATTTTATGCCGCTGGAGTTGCTCCTTACAAGTTTGCGCTGCTTATTATTAATAAAATTTATTCAGCTCTTGCGTCTTAGGACACGCAGTCATGAGTCATGCGCCGCGAGTTCGGTCCCACTTTATCACCAAGTATTTTTCGGATGTTTTTGGGGAGTCGCTACCAACTTTGGGCAATGCGAATGGGCGGGCACGTTAGTTCGGCACCCCAAGAAAGAAGGCTATCCGTGAAATGAAGAACTATTGTACAGACATGGGGATGAACACGAAGCGAAAAATTTGCACCCGTTCTACCTTAGGATGGAAGCGAATTGTAAATATGAGACGAAAACTAATTTGGGGAACAAAAGCGGAAACGAAAATGAAATTGGGGAACATAATTTTCATATCTGCACATGCATATTGTGTTTTTTCATGTATAGCCAACTCTAGACCAGACTAGATACATGGGCTAACTCAAATGTCCTTGAACTTATACTTGTATATGCTGCCAAAAATAAAAATCACGCATAATAGTATACATTATTGTGATATATCATAATAGTTACAGTCACCTTAGCAATTGTCTTTTTGGATTTTATTCTATATTTCTTTGAAGTTCAATAGTTTTTTGAGTTCCAACGATTTTCCACTTTTTATTTGTGCCCCCATGGTAGTATCTTCTTTCCTATTCATTTCCACACAAATTTATACTCCCCCATATCCATATCTCAATTAGCGAAAGGTAGTTTCGCTCCCGGACGGCGTCCAAGCTTGAGGATCTGTCAGTCTATTTCGATAGAAGATGGTGGATCCAAGCAGTGGCAGAGCAAGACAAAAGCCACTAGGGGGCAAAGGTAGATGACAAAGATCTGGGGGGCACAACACTAATTTTCCTCTCATCTAGGCCCTTCAAAAAATCTTCTCACTTTTCTCCAAAGTTGGGTGGGTGGGTCCCCTGGCCTCAACATAGCTTCGCCACTGGATCGAAGACCTGTGGTCGTCCATGCGTCCTTTGGTCACCTTTCCCCTGGAAGCAGCTGTGGTAACTGCTCCAGGGCGTTGGTTCGTCCATAGGTGGTTGACTTCCTGACCGCAAGATAAAAAGTCTTGCCGGCTCTACAGAGGAGCAACGTCGGCACCGGCGCGCCATCCCCTTGTCCTGAAGGTTGTTGTCGGAGATACCCCAGATGTTTGTTTTTGATTTCTTGTTTGTTTGGGTTGTTTTTTGTAATGTTGGTTCTTTGAATATATTGAGCTTAGGCTTTTTTTTCACTAGTGCTAATTTTTTGGTTCTTAGGCCCTGTTTGGTTCATAAGTCCTAGGACATTTTTAAGTCCTAACTTATAAGTCCCAAGTCCCTAAAAAGTCCCTACCTGTTTGGTTCCTGGGACTTAACATGGACTAAAAGACCATATTACAACTATAAGTCCCTATAAGACTCTCCTTGAGAGTCTTATTTCATAAGGCCCAAATGCCCACTTTAAGTCCCTATAAGTCCCTCCTATTTGGTTTAGATGGGACTTATAGGGACTTTTTTAAGTCCCTAGACCAATAAGTCCCTGGAAACAAACACCCTCTTAGATTAGAATAATTTGCTTTTTGAGACAATATAATTCTCTGATAAAAGGCATGAAAATGAAGGTAAAATATGGTAGAAATCAGCCCACTCCGTTTTCACCCAATTGACAATGGATTGCTCAAACGCGGGAGCTATTTCTCGCATTCAACGAGCCTAAAGATTTCTCTCGCTGAAGGATTCCGACTATCGCGCCGGCCCACTATCGCACAACAAAATAGAAAAACCTATCAAGAAAACGATGGCGCGAGCAAAGTTGGCCGGCCCGGCCCAGCCTGGGTCCAACGAGCCAGGCACAGCACGGTCCGGCCCGGCCAGGCACGCTAAGTACGCATGCCGGCCTCTTTGGCCCAGGCACGACCCCTTCACTACATGGGTCGGCACGTCGGCCCGTTTGTCCTGAGTAGGCACGTCGAGGCACGGGCGCAACATCGATCGTTATTGCCTCATTGGCAAACCTGGCCAAATGGGCCAGCCCGGCGCGGCAGGGCACGGCCTGGGTTAAACGGGCCAGGCACGGCTCTGTGCTTTTACCTCCTATAAAAGCCGCCCGCCTCCGTCTCTCCCCCGCACTCCATCTCCATCGCCTCGCTGCCGTTCCCCGCAACCTGTCGACCCAATCTCAATCTCACATCATCTACATCGTCCTCTCCAGATCTTACGCCCGCCCCGCCCGAGGTGAGCACTTGTACATCCCGATCAGCTTGGAGTTCCGATTGGTTGGTAGGCGCTGGTTCGTAGGTCTCGGATCCAGCCAGCGTGGTCTCCCTCCGGAGTTGCTCGTTCCGATTGTGGTTGGTAGGCGCGGCGCGGGTTCATAGGTCTCGGATCCAGCGCCGTCTTGTATCCTGCCTGGCTTTGGCTTTGAGTATTCGTATGAGGAACCTCGACTAGGATAGGATTTAATTAGTTAGGGTTTGTTTGGTAACACCACCTAGGGTTCGATTATCCGTAATAAGGAATCAATCTGACATTTTAGTTAGGGTTTGCTTGGTTGTGGTCAGATTTTGGTTTCTCAACTCTGCCTGTCGCGATTTTGGGCGGAAATTGATGATTTCGGGGGCAAAATTGGAGGGATTTTGTGGATGAAAGATGGGGAAACTTGGGGAAATGCTAGATCCACTCGAAACCAAGCAAATCCATGGATCAAAATCAACAAAACTTCATCATGCCAACAAATCAAAAAAAAATTGGGGCTATTTTTGGTGGGGAAATTTCGAATTAGGACGAAAAATCAACAATATCAAGCTAGAAAACGAAAAAGGACATGTTAGCTTGATAGGTATTAATTTGGATGGAATTCATGCTATGTTGTTCGATTTCAGTTTATGCCAGAATGTTAATTTTTTTTATCAACTGTGTTTGAGCGTAGTAGATTTGTTGCATATTCATGTTCTAGCTCTGTTTGGATAGGTAACAATATTTTTTGGGATCCTAAAATATTTATGCACAGCACTTAACCTGCAGCTGCTGATTAATGTTCTAGTCATATGTGCTGCTTTCCAGCTCTGTTGTTTGGATAGGTATTTGGTTATCGTTTGGGTTTATTTATTATATGTGATACTAATATTTGCCAATGATGATGTATCTTTTGCCAACCAATCTCTAGTCTTCTTCTTGAGGACTGTAAATGCTGGTTTGGTTTTCTGTGCTCACTATGCCCTTGCACATGGGATGCAATTTTTTATTAGCAATTATTTCCCAGCTGTTTAGTTTATTGTTTCCTTTGATGGTGAGGCATTAATTCTGGAGATGCAATTTTCTTGCTCACACAATAATACAATGAATGATGGGATCTCTATCTACTTTGAACCAAATTATATTATATTCCCTCTGTTAATTATTTTTCTGTTTTGGGTGATTGAGTGTATTCATTCTTTTTGTTTAGTTGCCTATCAGAATACATGGTTGAATTGCTTTCACTTCATATTAATAACTATTCTGTCGCACAATGCAAATATGCTGCTGTCCTAACTAATTAAGTAGAAGCTTGGTGCTGTATGGTTTCTTCCTGACATTAAATCCTCCCCTGTTTGTGCTGTACCAGCTGGTAGCAGCAACTGTTATGCTGCAGTCTTCTTTGCCGCCAAAAGGAAAAGATGCTCTACAAAATCCACTCCCATGCCCAAATCCAAGACCTGCAGGCCCGCTCCGATGAGCTGGGCCACTCCAATGACATGCAGGTGAATCTTGTCTCTCTGGAGTCGGTGCGCATAGCGCGCGAGTCGTATGCACTCCTCTGCCCGCTGATCATGGAGTCGAGGTCCTGGGCATGCCCGGAGCTGGATTCCCTCTCGGTTGTGGCAGGCTTGTCGCTGGAAATCCAAAAGCTCGAGCATGATGTGTTACCCCAGCTCATGGTTCAGGAGGCCAAGCTGGAACGGGGCGCCCTGGAAGCCCTCCTACTCATGAAGAACTCAGCAATTAAGCTCTTACATCGGAGTAAGTGCTTTAAGGAAGCCTTGGGCTTAGTGCTTGACGAGGAGGATCTGGTCTCAGACCGAGTTGAAGAGCTGAGCATAGTGCTAAAGGATATTGCTGTTCATGTACTCGAATATAATTGCAACATTGACTGGATTCAGGTGCGTCTCCCGTGGCTGGTCCAGCGGGTCACCGATGTGTTGGAGACCCCGGTTCGTTTCCGTGATTCTAATGAGTACTGATGAGTAGACTTATCAGCCAGCTCGAGGCTGTTGTGATGAGTATTTCTTAGGGGCGTGGCAAACAGTTTAGAATCAACCCTTTATGTTTGGATGTGTTATTAATGGATTTTAAATGATATGTATCTTGGGTAGTGTTTTCTCATTCTGTGCTAGTAGGGTACAACTTGCAATTACTTTCATTTTTTTTTGTTGAGAAACATCCATTCTGTGTTTTGCTGTACAGTCGCATGGAGGTATTCGCTCTTTTTGGGGAATATATGCCAAAAGAATATAGTATGTTAGAAAAGAAATCCCAAATTTAAGTCTTTTAAGAGGTACTACATACGGATGAATATAGACATACTTCAGAACGTGGATTCACTCATTTTGCTCCGTATGTAGTTTCCTAGTGAAATCTCTTAAAAGACTTGTATATTTAGGAACGGAGGGATCTGTGAGTGTCCATGATTAAAGCTTTGCAAATATCATAAACAAAACATTACTTGAAGCTGAATTGAATTGAAATGTGATTAGCCTTCCACTAGCCAGCCAAGGAGGAAGGAGCCCATCGTGCGCCACCATTCCATCCTCCATATCTCCATTTCCTCTTGTCGCGCCGCAGTCCTCAACTCCACCTTGTCGTCACCAGCCCCTTCTTCGCCCACCCCCCCTTCTCCTGACACGTAGATCTAGTTGCATCGGTCGCCGCGCAACAATCCTAGCCACGACGAGCTCCACCACCGTGCGGTTCCGGAGCCGCGTCGCAGTCCTCAACTAAACTAGGCTGCTCCACCTGTTGGGCATCGTAGCATAATTTTAAAATTTTCTACGCATCACCAAGATCCATCTATGGAGTGTACTAGCAACGAGAGGGAAGGAGTGCATCTACATACCCTTGTAGATCGCGAGCGGAAGCGTTCAAGTGAACGGGGTTGATGGAGTCGTACTCGTCGTGATCCAAATCACCGATGACCGAGCGCCGAACGGACGGCACCTCCGCGTTCAACACACGTACGGTTGGGAAGACGTCTCCTCCTTGATCCAGCAAGGGGGAAGGAGAGGTTGATGGAGATCCAGCAGCACGACGGCGTGGTGGTGGAAGTAGCGGGGATCCTGGCAGGGCTTCGCCAAGCGCAAGCGGGAGGGAGAGGTGTCACGGGAGGGAGAGGGAGGCGCCAGGGGCTAGGGTACTGCTGCCCTCCCTCCCCCCCACTATATATAGGCCCCCTGGGGGGGCGCCGGCCCTTGGGATCCCATCTACATGGGGGGGGCGGCGGCCAAGGGGGGAAACTTGCCCCCCAAGCCAGGTGGGGCGCCCCCCACCCCCAGGGTTTCCAACCCTAGGCGCAGGGGAGGCCCATGGGGGGCGCACCAGCCCGCCAGGGACTGGTTCCCCTCCCACTTCAGCCCATGGGGCCCTCCGGGATAGGTGGCCCCACCCGGTGGACCCCCGGGACCCTTCCGGTGGTCCCGGTACAATACCGATAACCCCCGAAACTTTTCCGGTGGCCGAAACTGGACTTCCTATATATAATTCCTCACCTCCGGACCATTCCGGAACTCCTGATGTCCAGGATCTCATCCGGGACTCCGAACAACTTTCGGGTTTCCGCATACTAGTATCTCTACAACCCTAGCGTCACCGAACCTTAAGTGTGTAGACCCTACGGGTTCGGGAGACATGCAGACATGACTGAGACGACTCTCCGGTCAATAACCAACAGCGGGATCTGGATACCCATGTTGGCTCCCACATGTTCCACGATGATCTCATCGGATGAACCACGATGTCGAGGATTCAATCAATCCCGTATTCAATTCCCTTTGTCAATCGGTACGTTACTTGCCCGAGATTCGATCGTCGGTATCCCAATACCTCGTTCAATCTCGTTACCGGCAAGTCACTTTACTCGTACCGTAATGCATGATCCCGTGACCAACCACTTGGTCACTTTGAGCTCATTATGATGATGCATTACCGAGTGGGCCCAGAGATACCTCTCCGTCATACGGAGTGACAAATCCCAGTCTCGATCCGTGTCAACCCAACAGACACTTTCAGAGATACCTGTAGTGTATCTTTATAGTCACCCAGTTACGTTGTGACGTTTGATACACCCAAAGCACTCCTACGGCATCCGGGAGTTACACGATCTCATGGTCTAAGGAAAAGATACTTGACATTGGAAAAGCTCTAGCAAACGAACTACACGATCTTTGTGCTATGCTTAGGATTGGGTCTTGTCTATCACATCATTCTCCTAATGATGTGATCCCGTTATCAATGACATCCAATGTCCATAGTCAGGAAACCATGACTATCTGTTGATCAACGAGCTAGTCAACTAGAGGCTTACTAGGGACATGTTGTGGTCTATGTATTCACACATGTATTACGATTTCCGGATAACACAATTATAGCATGAACAATAGACAATTATCATGAACAAAGAAATATAATAATAACCATTTTATTATTGCCTCTAGGGCATATTTCCAACAGTCTCCCACTTGCACTAGAGTCAATAATCTAGTTACATTGTGATGAATCGAACACCCATAGAGTTCTGGTGTTGATCATGTTTTGCTCTAGGGAGAGGTTTAGTCAACGGATCTGCTACATTCAGGTCCGTATGTACTTTACAAATATCTATGTCTCCATTTTGAACACTTTCACGAATGGAGTTGAAGCGACGCTTGATATGCGTGGTCTTCCTGTGAAACCTGGGCTCCTTGGCAAGGGCAATAGCTCCAGTGTTATCACAGAAGAGAGTCATCGGGCCCGACGCATTGGGAATCACCCCTAGGTCGGTAATGAACTCCTTCATCCAGACTGCTTCTTGTGCTGCCTCTGAGGCAGTCAAGTACTCCGCTTCACATGTTGTGACGCCCCCGATTTGACCGTACACTAATCATGCACGCAAATGTGTACGACCAAGATCAGGGACTCACGGGAAGATATCACAACACAACTCTAAAACATAAATAAGTCATACAAGCATTATAATACAAGCCAGGGGCCTCGAGGGCTCGAATACAAGTGCTCGATCATAGACGAGTCAGCGGAAGCAACAATATCTGAGTACAGACATAAGTTAAACAAGTTTGCCTTAAGAAGGCTAGCACAAAAGTAGCAACGATCGAAAAGGCAAGGCCTCCTGCCTGGGACCTCCTAACTACTCCTGGTCGTCGTCAGCGGCCTGCACGTAGTAGTAGGCACCTCCAGTGTCGTAGGTGTCGTCGTCGACGGTGGCGTCTGGCTCCTGAACTCCAGCATCTGATTGCGACAATCCGGTATAGAAAGGGGAAAAGAGGGAGAAAAGCAACCGTGAGTACTCATCCAAAGTACTCGCAAGCAAGGAGCTACACTACATATGCATGGTTATATGTGTAAAGGGACATATCAGTGGACTGAACTGCAGAATGCCGGAATAAGAGGGGGATAGCTAGTCCTGTCGAAGACTACGCTTCTGGGCATCTCCATCTTGCAGCATATAGGAGAGAGTAGATTGAAGTCCTCCAAGTAGCATCGCATAGCATAATCCTACCCAGCGATCCCCTCCTCGTCGCCCTGTTAGAGAGCGATCACCGGGTTGTATCTGGCACTTGGAAGGGTGTATTTTACTCAGTATCCAGTTCTAGTTGTCATAAGCTCAAGGTACAACTAATTAGTTTTTTAGTTAATTAACTACTGGGTCCACCTGTCAGTGAGAGATTAATTAAACTAATTATTTTTATTTATAAAACATTTTCTTTTCTTTTTTTAATTTTTGCGGCGGGGCCCGCATGTCAGTGACTGGGCCTGCCCAGTCAGCAGTTGACTGGGTCAACCCAGTCAACTGGGGCCCGTGGGGGCCACTGGCAGGGTCACTGGGGGTGGGCCAGGCCAGCCACGTCGGCGGCCGGCGCCGGCGCAACTCCGGCGACCAAAACCACGGCGGTCCCTCGCCGGAGTTGGCCGGAATCGCGCTACGGGGCTCGGGGAGGAACGGGGCTAGGCCCATTCGAAAGAGTTCGCAGCGCCGCATCCAGGGGTGGCCGGGGCTTCGCCGGACTCGGCCGGAATCGGCGCCGGCGAGCGGCGGAGGCGGCGGCGCGCACGGGTGCTCGACGGGGACATGGCTACGGCAGGCGGTCGAGCAAGCGGAGGGGCTGGGGAGCTTCTACGTGCGGTGGGGAGCGCTGTGGGCTTGAGCCCGTGACCATTTGGTCACCGGAGACCCGCCGGCGGCGAGCTCCGCGGCGCGGCGTTCGGGCGCGCGTGGGGCCGGGGGGGGTTTGGGCCGCGGGTCCAGTGGGGGGGAGGCCTGCTCTTTTTTTTCTTTTGACTGTTTTGTTTTCTGTTTTCTCTTATTTGTTTATTTCCTTTTTTGTTTTATTTCATTTAAAAGTAATTAGACATTTTATAAAAATGTGATTTCTCCACCATAATTACCAGTGTATTATTTAGAACCCACTGAACATTTTTTTTTGAATTTTTGAAGACTTTTATTTTCCACTTTTAAATTTAATTGAAGTTTGAACTAGGAGTTTGACAAGGGTGTGGTTCAAATGTGATCTAGCCCTGTTTAGCAATAAGATTAGCTTAATCACAGGGGGTTACTGTAGCATGATTCTCAGGGTGTTACAAATCTCCTCCACTACAAGAAATCTCGTCCCGAGATTTAGGAGGTAGAAGGAAACAGTGCGGGGTATTCTTCGCGCAGACGATCCTCTCGTTCCCAAGTGGCCTCATCTTCAGAATGGTGCGACCACTGGACTTTGAGAAACTTGATCGCCTTCTGACGTGTGCGGCGTTCAGCTTGGTCGAGAATGCGGACCGGATGCTCCTTATAGGAGAGGTCTTGCTGCAATTCGAGCACTTCGTGATCCACCGCTCGGATTGGATCCTTGAAGCAACGGCGGAGCTGTGACACATGGAACACATCGTGAACCTGAGAAAGGTTCGGCGGTAGTTCCAGTTGGTATGCCACTTTTCCACGCCTTTCGAGAATAGTGAATGGGCCAATATAGCGAGGAGCTAGTTTGCCCTTGATCCCGAATCGGTGAGCACCCTTCATAGGTGTGACTCGAAGATAAGCCTTTTCGCCAGGTTGATAGACCATGTCTTTATGATGACGGTCATACTGACTCTTCTGACGTGACTGAGCAGTTTTGAGATTCTCGCGTATAATGCGGACTTGTTCTTCGGCATCTTGGATAATATCCGGACCGAAGAGTGGACGTTCCCCAGTTTCTGACTAGTTCAGAGGGGTTCGGCACTTTCGTCCATATAACACTTCGAAGGGGGCCATCTTCAGACTAGCTTGATAGCTATTATTATAGGAGAACTCAGCATACGGGAGAGATTCCTCCCATTTCTTGCCGAAGGAAATAATGCAAGCTCGAAGCATGTCTTCGAGAACTTGATTGACGCGTTCAACTTGTCCTTGCGATTGAGGGTGAAACGCAGTACTGAATGACAGATGAGTTCCCATTGCTTCTTGGAAACTTGCCCAGAATCTTGAAGTGAATAAGCTGCCACGGTCTGAGCTGATAACCAATGGAATACCGTGGAGTGAAACAATCCTGGACATATAGAGCGTTGCCAACTGGCTAGCAGTAATCGTTTCTTTGACTGCCAGGAAATGTGCAACTTTGGAAAGCCGGTCAATGACGACAAGAATAGCATCATTACCTTTCTGCGATTTGGGAAATCCAGTGACGAAGTCCATCTCAACATGGTCCCATTTCCATTCAGGAATAGAGATAGGTTGCAGAGTTCCAGCAGGCCTTTGATGTTCTGCTTTGATGCGACGGCAAACGTCACACTCAGCAACATAACGAGCAATGTCTTGCTTCATATTAGTCCACCAGAATCTCTGACGGATATCTTGGTATATCTTTGTACTACCAGGATGGATACAAAGAGGCGTATCATGAGCTTCTTTCATAACTTCCTGTGTCATATCCAGGTTTTTCTCTGCACATGGCACCACTAGGCGGCCCTTGAAGTATAGGGTGCCATCTTCAGAAATGGTGAAGAATGAGGGCTTTCCTTCTGCGAGGTAGCGCTTAATCTTGTGGGCTTCAGAGTCATACCCCTGTAGCCTTTTGATGCTGTCCTCGAGATCTGGTTTAGCAACTAGGGTATTGAGGGAACCCTGGGTAACAACACGGAGGTTCATCTTGCGGAACTCCTTAGGGGGGGGAGCGAGTGCACCCGGAGGAACAATATGGAGGTTCAGCTTCCTGAATTCTTCAACAAGCGAGGGCTGAACTTTGTGAACCTGGAGGTGGTTGCAGTAAGACTTGCGGCTCAAGGCATCAACCATTACATTAGCCTTGCCTGGAGTATAGGAAATACCCAAGTCAAAGTCTGCAACGAGCTCCATCCATCTCTGTTGACGGAGGTTCAGATCTGGTTGAGTAAACAGATACTTCAGACTTTGGTGGTCAGTGAAGATCTCGCAACGATTACCGAGAAGGTAATGTCGCCACTGTTTCAGCGCATGAATGACGGCAGCAAGTTCGAGGTCGTGAACTGGGTAGTTCTCTTCGTGAGGGCGCAATTGTCGAGAGGCATAAGCAATCACTCTGCGGTCTTGCATTAGGACACAACCTAAGCCTTGATGGGAAGCGTCGCAGTAAATGACAAAGTTCTTCTTAGTATCAGGTGGAGCTAGAACTGGAGCAGAAGTCAACTTGTCTTTGAGTGCTTGGAAACTTTCCTGACATTTGTCTGTCCATTGGAACTTGACGCCCTTATGCAACAGGTTAGTCAGAGGCCTGGCGATCTTAGAGAAGTTCTCGACGAATCGACGGCAATAGCTGGCGAGACCGAGAAAACTTCTGACTTGCTTAACGTTCTTGGGAGGAGTCCAATCAAGAATAGCCTGAACTCGCTCGGGGTTGACGGCAATACCATCCTTAGAGATGACATGCCCCAGATAGGTTACTTCGGGTAGCCAGAATTCACATTTGGAGAACTTGGCATATAGTTGATGTTCTCGTAGCTTTTCCAGCACAAGACGAAGATGTTCAGCATGTTCTTCTTCGTTCTTGGAAAATATCAGGATATCATCCAGATAAACCACGACGAACTTGTCGAGGTAATCCATGAATATGTAGTTCATCAGACGAGAGAAGGTGGCTGGAGCATTGGTTAAACCAAAAGACATGACGGTGTACTCGTATGAACCATAGCGAGTCACGAAGGCGGTCTTTGGGATATCCTCTTCGCGAACACGGATCTGGTGGTAGCCCAACCTCAAGTCGAGCTTAGAGAACACTGACGAACCCGCCAGTTGATCATACAGATCATTGATCCGAGGAAGAGGGTATTTATTCTGAATGGTAGCTTGGTTTATAGGACGGTAGTCTTGAACTAATCGGTTTGTCCCATCCTTCTTCTTGACAAAGAGAGAAGGTGCTCCCCAAGGAGAGCAACTTGGGCGAATGAATCCTTTGCGAAGAGACTTGTCGATTTCCTCCTTAAGCTCAAGGAGTTCATGCGGCGGCATTTTGTAGGGTCACTTGGCTATAGGAGTGGTGCCTGGTTTCAAGTCGATGATGAATTCGACAGCTCTAGCAGGGGGAATCCCTGGAAGCTCTTCAGGGAAGACGTCGAGGAATTCACGCACGACGGGAATATTTTCAATGCCCTCGAGTGGTGCAGCGTTCAATGCATTCAATGCATAGAGCCTTGCCTCGGCATTTTGCACCAGATTAGCTTGGTAAGCAACTATTTCATCTGAAGGGTGTAGCAGATGGACAGTTTTAGTGGAGCAAACTATAGAAGCAGTATGCGCTTTCAACCAATCCATACCCAAGATGAGGTCGATGTTAGACGTCTTCAGGATAATGGGAGAGGCATAGAATTCCAGCCCTTTGATTTCCACGGGGACATCGATGCCAACCAAGGAGGTTTGACACTGTCCCACGGGGGTTTTGACCAATACAGAGGTGTTCATCTCCTCGCATTTAACGTCGTGCTTGTATGCAAAATCTTCTGACATGAATGAATGCGATGCACCTGTATCAAATAAAACGGATGCTGGTACTGAATTTACGAGGAGTGTACCCATCACAGTAGCAGGCTGGTCTTGAGCTTCGTTGAGATCAACGTGGTTGGCATGAGCACGACCATAAGACTTAGCATTGTTGTTGCGGGGCTGATTGTTACCACGGCCAGTTGCTGGAAGGGCCAGTTGATTCTGGTTCTGGTTGCATTCTTTAGCACGGTGCCCTGGCTGACCACACCTGAAGCACAAGCCATTATTCGGAGTGGGAACAGGAGCTTGGGATGGTGGAGCTGGAAGTCTTGACTGCCTGGACGGTGGTGTAGGCAGGCGAGGTGCAGCATAGGTCTGCTTTGGGGCAGAAGCATTTGGACGATACATGCTGTTCGGGATCCATATCTTACGCTTCTGTGAGGGCGGGCCCGAAGATGAGCCCGTGTCACGGTTGCGCCTGTGAGAGCTCTGGTATTCCTGCAGGCCAATTTCGACATTGATGGCCTTGTTCACCAAGGTGGCGAAATCAGCAAAGTCATGCACTAGGAGTGCGAGCTTGATGTCAGCTTGAAGGCCATCACGGAACTTCTCCTGTCTGCGTGCATCAGTTGCAATGTCTTCTTCAGCATAGCGGGACAAGTCCAGAAACTCCCGCTGATAAGCTTCGACAGATTAGTTGCCTTGGGTGAGGTTGCGGAACTCACGCTTCTTCCGGTCCATGACTCCCTGAGGAATGAAGCGGGCACGAAAAGCAGCTTGGAAGTCTGGCCAGGTGATGATTGTTCCAGCTGGCAGAGTACGCCTGTGGCTGTCCCACCATTGAGCTGCGGGTCCCTTCAAGAAGAAGGAAGCAAAATTGACATAGCTGGCAGGGGCTACATCAGCAGACTCCAACTCATAGGTGATGTCATGGAGCCAGTCATCAGCATCCAGAGGCTGAGTTGAGCTGCGGTAGATGGTTGGGTTGAGGCGTATGAAATCTTGAAGAGTCACTTGGGCTGGCTGTTGGTTCATATTGGGGCGAGGAAACTGGGCCATCATATTTTCCATGAATTGGCGGTTCAGTTCAAACTGTTGGATCATACCAGCCATGTACTCAGGTGGTGGTGGGGCATCGCCACCACGACCACGACCACCTGGTCTAACCATCCTGCTAATATATAACAGGGGTAGTTCAGCATTGAGAAAATTGGCAATGACAAGAATCATTCATGATGAAACATGCATAATTGAAAGGAGCACGATAGCTACTACATAGTAGTCGGCATAACTTACAAAAGGGGTCATGCATAGAGTTCAGTACATGGACTAAAGCATCATAGGCGGCACACAGGCTCGCGGCGACTGAAACTAATACTACAAGCAAGTCTACATCAGTCCCAAGAGGTACTGTGGAGGTAATCGTAGCCCGACAGCTGGTAGTGAGGCAACGGATAGCTCTCCACGTCAGCAGGCTGGGGGCCGCGGATACTCAGGTGTAGAGCCCGACGCTCAGGTGGCAGAAGAGAACCAAGTGCGGGAGAGTAGCCTCCCACCTCTGGCCAACCAACACCGTGGGGCATCACGGTCCTGGCTGGGTAGATCGCAGCACGCGGTACCTGTCCAGATCGGACAAAGGGGTGCAGCAGCGTCAGAGCACGGTAAAGGTGCTGACGGGTGGTGTACATCTCGTGGCGAAGAGCTCGGTTAGCTCGATCCAGCCCATCAGCATGCAGAACCAGGTGCTGATGGTAGAAGGGCTCCCGGGTGACAGTGGAGTAGGCAGCAGTGTAGTATCCCTCCGCACCAATATCAGAGGCGATAGCAATGTGCCTGAAGGGGGAGGTGTCCAACTCCCGATACTCTCCACGAAGACGTGTCAGAGCAGCATAGGCTGCATCGTGGACAGCCATATCGATGGTCACACCAACACCATGTGCTGTGTGCAGCACAGTGGTGGAGTCGTACTCCCGAGAGTAGAGGTGGACGATGGCACGGTACTGCTCCTGGTTAAAGTCCTGGAACTCCTCGTAGACGGTGTACTCAGGGTGCCAGCGATAACCCAGATAGGTCATCAGCTCAGCTAGCACCGCAGGTGATCCCGAGGCACCAACGGCCATCGTGTGGCGAACAACCTGCCTCGTGGGTTCCATCTGAAAGCAAAGACGTTTCAAAGGAGTCAAATGACAGTGTGTGAATTGTCCAAAATACTATTCTAAGAAACAACTATGGCTTATCCATCTTAGGGGTGAACGCGGTCACGGGATCCTAGTGTTAGAGTTAGTAAACTCGTTTAACCCGAATAGAAGAGAGCTCAGAGTCCCAGAGTAAAGGTCGGGGAGTAAAAGATCCTAGTACCACCCAATGGCGACGTGGGCCCGTAAGCCGCACAGCCATGTTAGTAAAAGTTTTGCAATGACTAGACTCGACTTCGGCCAAGGAGTGTGGAAGGGGGTTCCTACAGGCAGTCGGCTCTGATACCAACTTGTGACGCCCCCGATTTGACCGTACACTAATCATGCACGCAAATGTGTACGACCAAGATCAGGGACTCACAGGAAGATATCACAACACAACTCTAAAACATAAATAAGTCATACAAGCATTATAATACAAGCCAGGGGCCTCGAGGGCTCGAATACAAGTGCTCGATCATAGACGAGTCAGCGGAAGCAACAATATCTGAGTACAGACATAAGTTAAACAAGTTTGCCTTAAGAAGGCTAGCACAAAAGTAGCAACGATCGAAAAGGCAAGGCCTCCTGCCTGGGACCTCCTAACTACTCCTGGTCATCGTCAGCGGCCTGCACGTAGTAGTAGGCACCTCCAGTGTCGTAGGTGTCGTCGTCGACGGTGGCGTCTGGCTCCTGAACTCCAGCATCTGATTGCGACAATCCGGTATAGAAAGGGGAAAAGAGGGAGAAAAGCAACCGTGAGTACTCATCCAAAGTACTCGCAAGCAAGGAGCTACACTACATATGCATGGTTATATGTGTAAAGGGACATATCAGTGGACTGAACTGCAGAATGCCGGAATAAGAGGGGGATAGCTAGTCCTGTCGAAGACTACGCTTCTGGGCATCTCCATCTTGCAGCATATAGGAGAGAGTAGATTGAAGTCCTCCAAGTAGCATCGCATAGCATAATCCTACCCAGCGATCCCCTCCTCGTCGCCCTGTTAGAGAGCGATCACCGGGTTGTATCTGGCACTTGGAAGGGTGTATTTTACTCAGTATCCAGTTCTAGTTGTCATAAGCTCAAGGTACAACTCTAGGTCGTCCTTTTACCGAGGGACACGGCTATTCGAATAGATAGACTTCCCTGCAGGGGTGCACCACATAACCCAACACGCTCGATCCCATTTGGCCGGACACACTTTTCTGGGCCATGCCCGGCCTCGTAAGATCAACACGTCGCAGCCCCACCTAGGCTCAACCGAGAGGCCAGCACGTCGGTCTAAACCTATGCGCGCAGGGGTCTGGGCCCATCGCCCTATGCACACCTGCACGTTGCGTACGCGGCCGGAAGCAGACCTAGCCTAGTGGCGTTCCAGTCCAATCCGGCGCGCGCCACTCAGTCGCTGACGTCAAAAGAGCTTCGGCTGATACCACGACGTCGGGATACCCATAACTACTCCCACGTAGATGGTTAGTGCGTATAGACCAAATGGCCAGACTCAGATCAAATACCAAGATCTCGTTAAGCGTGTTAAGTATCCGCGAACGCCGACCAGGGCCAGGCCCACCTCTCACCTAGGCGGTCTCAACCTGCCCTGTCGCTCCGCCACAAAGATCCACTTGCGGGTACTCCTACGAGCCGACCCGACTTTAGTCATCACATGTATCATGTGTATAGTATATAAGTATATGCCCGTGTTCACCGCCCAGGTGATCACGGCCCGATAGTATAGCACAGCAGACGGACAAGAATGTAGGGCCACTGATGGAAATCTAGCATCCTAGACTAAGCATGTAGGATTGCAGGTAAAGGTAACAACAGTAGTAGCAAGGATAGGCTATGCATCAGGATAGGATATCGAAAGTAGTAACATGCTACACTACTCTAATGCAAGTAGTAGAGAGTAGAGTAGGCGATATCTGGTGATCAAGGGGGGGGCTTGCCTGGTTGCTCTGGCAAGTAGGAGGGGTCGTCGACTCCGTAGTCGAACTGGGCAGCAGCAGTGTCGGTCTCGTAGTCTACCGGAGAGAAGAGGGGGAAGAAACAGTAAATACAATGCAAACACAAGCATGACGATGCGTGACATGACAATGAGCGGTGCTAGGGGTGTCCTAACGCGACAGTAGGTGGTACCGGGGAAGGGGGGGAACATCCGGGAGGTATTCCCGATGTTTCGCGTTTTCGGACAGACGGACCGGAGGGGGAAAGTTGCTAGTTCGATAGGTTAGGGAGGTGTGGTGGATGAACGGACTGCGTATTCGGATTCGTCTCGTCGTTCTGAGCAACTTTCATATAGAAAACATTTTCATCCGAGTTACGGTTTAAAAGATATGAATTTTCAAAGTTTATTTGAATTTCTGGAATTATTTAATTAACAGAAAAGGGATATGACGTCAGCATGACGTAGGAGTGACATCAGCGGTCAACAGTCCGGGTTGACTGGTCAAACTGACAAGGGGGACCCACCTGTCATAGACAGTGGGTTAACAGAGGATTAACTAATTAGTTTTTTAGTTAATTAACTACTGGGCCCACCTGTCAGTGAGAGATTAATTAAACTAATTATTTTTATTTATAAAACATTTTCTTTTCTTTTCTTTTTTTTAATTTTTGCGGCGGGGCCCGCATGTCAGTGACTGGGCCTGCCCAGTCAGCAGTTGACTGGGTCAACCCAGTCAACTGGGGCCCGTGGGGGCCACTGGCAGGGTCACTGGGGGTGGGCCAGGCCAGCCACGTCGGCGGCCGGCGCCGGCGCAACTCCGGCGACCAAAACCACGGCGGTCCCTCGCCGGAGTTGGCCGGAATCGCGCTACGGGGCTCGGGGAGGAACGGGGCTAGGCCCATTCGAAAGAGTTCGCAGCGCCGCATCCAGGGGTGGCCGGGGCTTCGCCGGACTCGGCCGGAATCGGCGCCGGCGAGCGGCGGAGGCGGCGGCGCGCACGGGTGCTCGACGGGGACATGGCTACGGCAGGCGGTCGAGCAAGCGGAGGGGCTGGGGAGCTTCTACGTGCGGTGGGGAGCGCTGTGGGCTTGAGCCCGTGACCATTTGGTCACCGGAGACCCGCCGGCGGCGAGCTCCGCGGCGCGGCGTTCGGGCGCGCGTGGGGGAGCAGCTACGGAGCGCGGGCGAGCTAGCGGAGAGGGGGAGGAGGTAGAGGAGCTCACAGTGGAGCCGTAGGGGGTGGCAGCGAGCTCGGGGAGGGCGCGGGGTAGCCGGAGTCGGCGATGATCGACGGCGGACGTGCGGGGAAGACGAGCTCGGGGAGGTCGATGCAGTGACGCTCGGCTCGTTCCCGATGGCGCAGTCGGTGTAGTCGACGGCGGGGAGTCGCTCGGGCACGTCGTCGGGGCGATCTGAGCACGGTGGCCGCGGGAACTACGGTGAACGGCGGCGAGCGCTCTCAGGCAGAGGGGAACGGAGGGGAGAGGGAGGGGGATCTGGCGGGGGAGAAGGCGCAGAGGCCGAGGGAGAGCGGGGGTGAGTGGGAGAGAGGCCCGAGGAGGCGGGGGAGCTGGCGCCCTTATCCTCCCCGTCGCCGGCAAGGGGGTGCGGCGGGGACGGCCACTGTTCCGCCCCCGGTCGGGGGAACAGGGAAGGGGCGAGGGGGAGAGTGGGCTGGGCCGGGGCGCGGGGCGCGGGTGGCGGCCCAGCTTGGGCCAGGGGGGGGGGGTTTGGGCCGCGGGTCCAGTGGGGGGGGAGGCCTGCTTGACATTGGGGGGGGAGGCCTGCCAGGGGGGGGGGGTTTGGGCCGCGGCATCCGGGAGTTACACGATCTCATGGTCTAAGGAAAAGATACTTGACATTGGAAAAGCTCTAGCAAACGAACTACACGATCTTTGTGCTATGCTTAGGATTGGGTCTTGTCTATCACATCATTCTCCTAATGATGTGATCCCGTTATCAATGACATCCAATGTCCATAGTCAGGAAACCATGACTATCTGTTGATCAACGAGCTAGTCAACTAGAGGCTTACTAGGGACATGTTGTGGTCTATGTATTCACACATGTATTACGATTTCCGGATAACACAATTATAGCATGAACAATAGACAATTATCATGAACAAAGAAATATAATAATAACCATTTTATTATTGCCTCTAGGGCATATTTCCAACAGTCTCCCACTTGCACTAGAGTCAATAATCTAGTTACATTGTGATGAATCGAACACCCATAGAGTTCTGGTGTTGATCATGTTTTGCTCTAGGGAGAGGTTTAGTCAACGGATCTGCTACATTCAGGTCCGTATGTACTTTACAAATATCTATGTCTCCATTTTGAACACTTTCACGAATGGAGTTGAAGCGACGCTTGATATGCGTGGTCTTCCTGTGAAACCTGGGCTCCTTGGCAAGGGCAATAGCTCCAGTGTTATCACAGAAGAGAGTCATCGGGCCCGACGCATTGGGAATCACCCCTAGGTCGGTAATGAACTCCTTCATCCAGACTGCTTCTTGTGCTGCCTCTGAGGCAGCCATGTACTCCGCTTCACATGTAGATCCCGCCACGACGCTTTGCTTGCAACTGCACCAGCTTACTGCCCCACCATTCAAAATATACACGTATCCGGTTTGTGACTTAGAGTCATCCAGATCTGTGTCGAAGCTAGCATCGACGTAACCCTTTATGACGAGCTCTTCGTCACCTTCATAAACGAGAAACATATCCTTAGTCCTTTTCAGGTACTTCAGGATATTCTTGACCGCTGTCCAGTGTTCCATGTCGGGATTACTTTGGTACCTTCCTACCAAACTTACGACAAGGTTTACATCCGGTCTTGTACACAGCATGGCATACATAATAGACCCTATGGCTGAGGCATAGGGCACGACACTCATCTTTTCTCTATCTTCTGCCGTGGTCGGGCATTGAGCCGTGCTCAATTGCACACCTTGCAATACAGGCAAGAACCCCTTCTTGGACTGATCCATATTGAACTTCTTCAATATCTTGTCAAGGTATGTACTCTGTGAAAGACCAATGAGGCGTCTTGATCTATCTCTATAGATCTTGATGCCTAATATATAAGCAACTTCTCCAAGGTCCTTCATTGAAAAACACTTGTTCAAATAGGCCTTTATACTTTCCAAGAATTCTATATCATTTCCCATCAATAGTATGTCATTCACATATAATAAGAGAAATGCTGCAGAGCTCCCACTCACTTTCTTGTAAACACAGGCTTCTCCATAAGTCTGTGTAAACCCAAATGCTTTGATCATCTCATCAAATCGAATGTTCCAACTCCGAGATGCTTGCACCAGCCCATAGATGGAGCGCTGGAGCTTGCATACCTTGTTAGCATTCTTAGGATCGACAAAACCTTCCGGCTGCATCATATACAATTCTTCCTTAAGAAAGCCGTTAAGGAATGCCGTTTTGACGTCCATTTGCCATATCTCATAATCATAGAATGCGGCAATTGCTAACATGATTCGGACGGACTTCAGCTTCGCTACGGGTGAGAAAGTCTCATTGTAGTCAACCCCTTGAACTTGTCGATAACCCTTAGCGACAAGTCGAGCCTTATAGATGGTAACATTACCATCCGCGTCCGTCTTCTTCTTAAAGATCCATTTATTTTCTATGGCTCGCCGATCATCGGGCAAGTCAGTCAAAGTCCATACTTCGTTTTCATACATGGATCCTATCTCGGATTGCATGGCTTCAAGCCATTTGTTGGAATCCGGGCCCGCCATCGCTTCTTCATAGTTCGAAGGTTCACCGTTGTCTAACAACATGATTTCCATGACAGGGTTGCCGTACCACTCTGGTGCGGAACGTGTCCTGGTGGACCTACGAAGTTCAGCAGTAACTTGATCTGAAGCTTCATGATCATCATCATTAACTTCCTCTCTAGTCAGTGCAGGCACCACAGGAACATTTTCCTGAGCTGCGCTACTTTCCGGTTCAAGAGGTAGTACTTCATCAAGTTCCACTTTCCTCCCACTTACTTCTTTCGAGAGAAACTCTTTCTCCAGAAAGGACCCGTTCTTGGCAACAAAGATCTTGCCTTCGGATCTGAGGTAGAAGGTATACCCAATGGTTTCCTTAGGGTATCCTATGAAGACGCATTTCTCCGACTTGGGTTCGAGCTTTTCAGGTTGAAGTTTCTTGACATAAGCATCGCATCCCCAAACTTTTAGAAACGACAGCTTAGGTTTCTTTCCAAACCATAATTCATACGGTGTCGTCTCAACGGATTTCGACGGAGCCCTATTTAAAGTGAATGCGGCAGTCTCTAAAGCATAGCCCCAAAATGAGAGTGGTAGATCCGTAAGAGACATCATAGATCGCACCATATCCAATAGAGTGTGATTACGACGTTCGGACACACCGTTACGCTGAGGTGTTCCAGGCGGCGTGAGTTGTGAAACGATTCCACATTTCCTTAAGTGCGTACCAAATTCGTGACTTAAATATTCTCCCCCACGATCTGATCGTAAGAACTTTATCTTTCTGTCACGTTGATTCTCAACCTCACTTTGAAATTCCTTGAACTTTTCAAAGGTCTCGCACTTGTGTTTCATTAGGTAGACATACCCATATCTACTCAAGTCATCAGTGAGAGTGAGAACATAACAATAGCCACCGCAAGCCTCAGCACTCATTGGACCGCACACATCAGTATGTATGATTTCCAACAAGTTGGTTGCTCGCTCCATTGTTCCGGAGAACGGAGTCTTGGTCATCTTACCCATGAGGCATGGTTCGCACGTGTCAAATGATTCGTAATCAAGAGACTCCAAAAGTCCATCCGCATGGAGCTTCTTCATGCGCTTGACACCAATGTGACCAAGGCGGCAGTGCCACAAGTATGTGGCACTATCGTTATCAACTTTACATCTTTTGGTATTCACACTATGAATATGTGTAACATCACGTTCGAGATTCATTAAGAATAAACCATTGACCAGCGGGGCATGACCATAAAACATATCTCTCATATAAATAGAACAACCATTATTCTCGGATTTAAATGAGTAGCCTGTAGGGGAACGCGACAAAAAACAAAAATTTTCCGACCTACGCACCAGCCCAGGACCACTATGGAGACTGCATACATGGTTTGATCTTTTTCGTTACCGACTCGTAGCGCAGCGGGAAGTAGAGTCGATGACGATCGGCGGTGCAGATCCCCGCAGCTAGGATTTACAACCTCCCAACCGCGAGGATGTATACCCTCATCTGCTCCTCAGACAGCCCTCCGGGAGGCGGTCGAACAGCCCCCCCGGACGGTGTCGCGGACAGCCCTTCGGGAGGACCTTCGAAACTCGAACGGTCACTCGGACAGCCCTTCGGGAGGACCTTCGAAACTCGGACGGTCACACGGACAGCCCTTCGGGAGGCACTCACGAACTAAGACCGAAACTACGATCTCTCTACAGAGTTGCACACATACGATGTCATCTATCCGGCAGGGCTTCGCCGTCCAGAACTAGTTCCTGCCGGAACCCAGACAGCCTTACGGCTCTACGAAACTCTTTTCGTGGGAGGGAGAGAAGAAGCCAGATAATGCATGGCATGTGTATGAGAGCAAGGGATGAGTGTGGAGGGCTGCCCCTCCACCTCTATTTATAGGAAATCCCAAGGGGGTAGGGTAGTTTCACAAAAAACCCAAAATGCACATGAATGAAGTCCTTCCACAAGGACCTAGGAGTGAAACCAAGGAACAAGAGGGTCCCCAAGGGGGGATACCCCATGTGGACGGCCACACCCCCATGAGGGGCCCAAAAAATGGCTCCTATCCATCCATGTCATCCCCAAGATCTTTTGGAGCAAAGCCCCAAAAGGTGGCTTTCCATAAAGTAACCATAAAGCTGATTTTCACTATTCACGACGACATTTTTCAGCGTCTGATCGAACTGAAAATATTTATGTGGGCTAAGAACATTTCCAGTACCCACTAAAATGATTTCCAACGCGTTCCGAAACAATTCCGGTTTTAGTGATTTTCATCTGCGAAACGCATCTGAAGTGGCTCCGGCAGCTCCGGAACATTTCCGGTTTTTATCTCAGAAAATTCCAAAAAGCTTCCAGAATGATTCTGGCATCCTCCAAGAATTATCAGGCATGTGCCGAAACCAATTTGACTTAATGGTGTATCCCGAAACAACTTTTCGGTATCATCGAAACTTATCCGATGACCTCTCTCTGCGGTACGATTCCGCTGTCCGAAACTTTTCGGTGTCCGAAACTTTTTCGGTGATTTTCTCTCAGACTCCCTGTCTAGTATTCAGCAGATAGATGACCCTTAAGCGTGTGACCCTATAGGTTCGGTGAAGTATAGACATGACCCGGAACCCCTTCCGATCAATGATCAACATCGGAGCCGTGGACACCCATATTGACCCCTATACCCACACGAATAAATATTCGAGTGAACCTCCAGTTGCCGTGTGCTATTCCTGTTGCTTCGCGATATGTTACAAATACCCGAGGTGAGACATGTTGGCATTCCCGTGGATCAACAACTTGTCCACTATGCTAGTTACCTCGTTACCGGTATTGTTCTCTTTTCTCGTTATCGTATTCCGGCATCCCCGTGATCAAATCACAAAGTGTCTGGCCAGACGATGATGGATACCGTAACACCGAGAGGGCCCAGAGATATCTCTCCATCGTCGGAGGAGCAAATCCCAATCTTGAGCTATCAAGTTACTTGACACACTTTTCCATGAACCCGTAAGCCGCCGTAATAGCCACCCATTTACGGATGACGTTTAACAAACCCCAAAGTTCATGAAGCAAGCATGAAGAAACTCGATACTCTCATGGTCTAAGGAATCATGCAAACGTTAACCATCTCTGTGTTATGTACCAATAAACTTGTGACGAATGAATCTCATAGCATAACATCAATTCGGGTCGATTCAACACAAATGTCATTCCTGACATTGTGCCCTCAAAGTTGCTTGGCATAGACATGCCCATGATTGGGAAAACATAATCATCATGCAACACTTGAGCTAGTCTTAGAGGCACGACTAGGAATACATTTTACCGTTTATTATTCCACACGTGCATATGGGTTCTCCCCAGAGCCTTTATGGATATACGGGCTCGGGAACCACAGCAGTTATAGCATGGAACATAAACATAATTATGAACAAGGAGATAATCAATAACATTTATTATTGCCTCTAGGGCATATCTCCTACATAGCCATCTCGCATTAAACGAGATCCAGATACAATGTTCATGCTCAAAGCTGGCACTAAATAACAATTATTGAGGTTTAAAACTAATCCCGTAGGTAAATGTAGAGGTAGCGTGCCGACGGCGATCACATCGACCTTGGAACCATTCCCGACGCGCATCGTCACCTCGTCCTTCGCCAGTCTCCGCTTATTCCGCAGCTCCTGTTTTGAGTTACAAATATGAGCAACCGCACCGGTATCAAATACCCAGGAGCTACTACGAGTACGGGTAAGGTACACATCAATTACATGTATATCACATATACCTTTGGTGTTGCCGGCCTTCTTGTCCGCTAAGTACTTGGGGCAGTTCCGCTTCCAGTGACCACTTCCCTTGCAATAAAAGCACTCAGTCTCAGGCTTGGGTCCATTCTTTGGCTTCTTCCCGGCAACTGGCTTACCGGGCGCGGCAACTCCCTTGCCGTCCTTCTTGAAGTTCTTCTTACCCTTGCCTTTCTTGAACTTAGTGGTTTTATTCACCATCAACACTTGATGTTCCTTTCTGATTTCTACCTCCGCTGATTTCAACATTGAATATACCTCAGGAATGGTTTTTTCCATCCCCTGCATATTGAAGTTCATCACAAAGCTCTTGTAGCTCGGTGGAAGCGACTGAAGGATGCTGTCAATGACCGCGTCATCCGGGAGATTAACTCCCAGCTGAGTCAAGCGGTTGTGCAACCCAGACATTTTGAGTATGTGCTCACTGACAGAACTGTTTTCCTCCATCTTACAACTGAAGAACTTGTCGGAGACTTCATATCTCTCGACCCGGGCATGAGCTTGGAAAACCATTTTCAGCTCTTCGAACATCTCATATGCTCCGTGTTGCTCAAAACGCTTTTGGAGCCCCGGTTCTAAGCTGTAAAGCATGCCGCACTGAACGAGGGAGTAATCATCAGCACGTGACTGCCAAGCGTTCATAACGTCTTGGTTCTCTGGGATGGGTGCGTCACCTAGCGGTGCTTCTAGGACATAATCTTTCTTGGCAGCTATGAGGATGATCCTCAGGTTCCGGACCCAGTCCGTATAGTTGTTGCCATCATCTTTCAGCTTGGTTTTCTCTAGGAACGCGTTGAAGTTGAGGGCAACGTGGGCCATTTGATCTACAAGACATATTGTAAAGATTTTAGACTAAGTTCATGATAATTAAGTTCATCTAATAAAATTATTCAATGAACTCCCACTCAGATAGACATCCCTCCAGTCATCTAAGTGAAACATGATCCGAGTCAACTAGGCCGTGTCCGATCATCACGTGAGACGGACTAGTCAAACATTGGTGAACATCTTCATGTTGATCGTATCTTCTATACGACTCATGCTCGACCTTTCGGTCTTCCGTGTTCCGAGGCCATGTCTGTACATGCTAGGCTCGTCAAGTCAACCTAAGTGTATTGCGTGTGTTCCGAGGCCATGTCTGTACATGCTAGGCTCGTCAACACCCGTTGTATGCGAACGTTAGAATCTATCACACCCGATCATCACGTGGTGCTTCGAAACAACGAACCTTCGCAACGGTGCATAGTTAGGGGGAACACTTTCTTGAAATTATTATAAGGGATCATCTTATTTACTACCGTCGTACTAAGCAAATAAGAAGTAAAACATGATAAACATCACATGGAATCAAGTAGTGACATGATATGACCAATATCATTTTGCTCCTTTTGATCTCCATCTTCGGGGCGCCATGATCATCTTCGTCACCGGCATGACACCATGATCTCCATCATCGTGTCTTCATGAAGTTGTCACGCCAACGATTACTTCTACTTCTATGGCTAACGTGTTTAGCAATAAAGTAAAGTAATTTACATGGCGTTATTCAATGAAACGCATGTCATACAAAAAATAAAGACAACTCCTATGGCTCCTGCC
Source organism: Aegilops tauschii subsp. strangulata (assembly GCF_002575655.3). Lineage (NCBI taxonomy): Eukaryota > Viridiplantae > Streptophyta > Magnoliopsida > Poales > Poaceae > Aegilops > Aegilops tauschii. The sequence goes on along the minus strand of NC_053038.3, from coordinate 15,230,723 downwards.
GGTTGTCATACTCATCGACATGCAAGTCGTGATTCCTATTACAAGAACATGATCAATCTCATACATCACATATATCATTCATAACATCTTCTGGCCATATCACATCACATGACACTTGCTGCAAAAACAAGTTAGACGTCCTCTAATTGTTGTTGCATGTTTTTACGTGGCTTCTATAGGTTTCTAGCAAGAACGTTTCTTACCTACGTAAAACCACAACGTGATATGCCAATTACTATTAACCCTTCATAAGGACCCTTTTCATCGAATCCGCTAAAGTGGGAGAGACAGACACCCGCTAGCCACCTTATGCAACTAGTGCATGTCAGTCGGTGGAACATGTCTCACGTAAGCGTACGTGTAAGGTCGGTCCGGGCCGCTTCATCCCACGATGCCGCCGAATCAAGATAAGACTAGTAGCGGCAAGTAAATTGACATGATCTATGCCCACAACTGCTTTCTGTTCTACTCGTGCATAGTAACTACGCATAAACCTGGCTCATGATGCCACTGTTGGGGATTGTAGAAGAATTTTAAAACTTTCTACGCATCACCAAGATCCATCTATGGAGTGTACTAGCAACGAGAGGGAAGGAGTGCATCTACATACCCTTGTAGATCGCGAGCGGAAGCGTTCAAGTGAACGGGGTTGATGGAGTCGTACTCGTCGTGATCCAAATCACCGATGACCGAGCGCCGAACGGACGACACCTCCGCATTCAACACACGTACGGTTGGGAAGACGTCTCCTCCTTCTTGATCCAGCAAGGGGGAAGGAGAGGTTGATGGAGATCCAGCAGCACGACGGCGTGGTGGTGGAAGTAGCGGGGATCCCGGCAGGGCTTCGCCAAGCGCAAGCGGGAGGGAGAGGTGTCACGGGAGGGAGAGGGAGGCGCCAGGGGCTAGGGTACTGCTGCCCTCCCTCCCCCCACTATATATAGGCCCCCTGGGGGGGCGCCGGCCCTGGGGATCCCATCTACATGGGGGGCGGCGGCCAAGGGGGGAAACTTGCCCCCCAAGCCAGGTGGGGCGCCCCCCACCCCCAGGGTTTCCAACCCTAGGCGCAGGGGGAGGCCCATGGGGGGCGCACCAGCCCACCAGGGGCTAGTTCCCCTCCCACTTCAGCCCATGGGGCCCTCCGGGATAGGTGGCCCCACCCGGTGGACCCCCGGGACCCTTCCGGTGGTCCCGATACAATACCGATAACCCCCGAAACTTTCCCGGTGGCCGAAACTTGACTTCCTATATATAATTCTTCACCTCCAGACCATTCCGGAACTCCTCCTGATGTCCGGGATCTCATTCGGGACTCTGAACAACTTTCGGGTTTCCGCATACTAGTATCTCTACAACCCTAGCGTCACCGAACCTTAAGTGTGTAGACCCTACGGGTTCGGGAGACATGCAGACATGACCGAGACGACTCTCCGGTCAATAACCAACAGCGGGATCTGGATACCCATGTTGGCTCCCACATGTTCCACGATGATCTCATCGGATGAACCACGATGTCGAGGATTCAATCAATCCCGTATTCAATTCCCTTTGTCAATCGGTACGTTACTTGCCCGAGATTCGATCGTCGGTATCCCAATACCTCGTTCAATCTCGTTACCGGCAAGTCACTTTACTCGTACCGTAATGCATGATCCCGTGACCAACCACTTGGTCACTTTGAGCTCATTATGATGATGCATTACCGAGTGGGCCCAGAGATACCTCTCCGTCATACGGAGTGACAAATCCCAGTCTCGATCCATGTCAACCCAACAGACACTTTCAGAGATACCTGTAGTGTATCTTTATAGTCACCTAGTTACGTTGTGACGTTTGGTACACCCAAAGCACTCCTACGGCATCCGGGAGTTACACGATCTCATGGTCTAAGGAAAAGATACTTGACATTGGAAAAGCTCTTGCAAACGAACTACACGATCTTTGTGCTATGCTTAGGATTGGGTCTTGTCCATCACATCATTCTCCTAATGATGTGATCCCGTTATCAATGACATCCAATGTCCATAGTCAGGAAACCATGACTATCTGTTGATCAACGAGCTAGTCAACTAGAGGCTTACTAGGGACATGTTGTGGTCTATGTATTCACACATGTATACGATTTCCGGATAACACAATTATAGCATGAACAATAGACAATTATCATGAACAAAGAAATATAATAATAACCATTTTATTATTGCCTCTAGGGCATATTTCCAACACCACCTTGCCGTCACCAGCCCCTTCTCCTGACACGCAGATCTAGTTGCGTCGGTCGCCGCACAACAACCCTAGCCACGACGAGCTCCTCCACCGTGCGGTTCGGGAGCCGCGCCGCAGTCCTCAACTAAACTAGGCTGCTCCACCTTGCCGTCACCAGCTCCTTCTCCGCCCACCTCCCCCTTCTCCTGACACGCAGATCTAGTTGCGTCGGTCGCCGCACAACAACCCTAGCCACGACGAGATCCTCCACCGTGCGGTCCGGGAGCCGCGCCGCAGTTCTCAACTAAACTAGGCTGCTCCACCTTGCCGTCACCAGCCCCTTCTCCGCCCACCTCCCCCTTCTCCTGACACGCAGATCTAGTTGCATCGGTCACCGCGCAACAACCCTAGCCATGACGAGCTCCACCACCGTGCGGTCCGGGAGCCACGCCGCAGTCCTCAACTAAACTAGGCTGCTCCACCTTGCCGTCACCAGCCCCTTCTCCGCCCACCTGCCCCTTCTCCTGACACGCAGATCTAGTTGCGCCGGTCGCCGCGCAACAACCCTAGCCACGACGAGCTCCACCACCGTGCTGTCCAGGAGCCGCGCTGCAGTCCTCAACTAAACTAGGCTGCTCCACCTTGCCGTCACCAGCCCTTTCTCCGCCCACCTCCCCCTTCTCCTGACACGCCCTAAACCCTCTAGATCTTAAAAGCCCCGTATCTTTTATTCTGTTAGGTTTTTGGGGATTCTAAAAATCTTCAACGGGGTTCCCCCAGTTGAATTCGGATGTAACTTTTCGAGTAGATGATTTTTCATATAAAAAACTTTTTAATCCGAGTTCATATGCAAAAGTTATGCCCATTTTACTAAATTGCAGAGAGATTTTGCAAATAAAGTCGAAATTCATATTTGTAAATTTTCCCAACAACTAGACAACATATCACATAGGAAACTTATTTTCTTTTATTTTTTTGACATTTCCATCATTTTCTTTTATTTTTATTTTAAACTGAAAAGGCGGTCAGGGGGTGCATTTAGTAATGGCGCACCTTTACAAAGTGCGTCATTACTATATATATGACTTGGTCAAACCTTGGTCAAAGTTAGTAATGGCGCACTTTGTATAGGTGCGCCATTACTAAGTTTGACATAGTAATGGCGCACCTATGCAAAGTGCGCCATAATAAGTTTGACCAAGGTGTGATCCAGTCGTACACATAGGTATGACGCACTTTGTAAAGGTGCGACATTACTATGTCAACTTAGTAATGGCGCACCTATAAATATTTAGACACCAATATTATGCACCGCAATGCATATTTAGACACCAATATTATGCTTTCCATTGGCGGCTATGTAACAGCGTTGACTGACAGGATGTGTCGAGTTCGCTCCCTCCCGTGCCCGACATTTTTAGGAATTTTATGCCGCTGGAGTTGCTCCTTACAAGTTTGCGCTGCTTATTATTAATAAAATTTATTCAGCTCTTGCGTCTTAGGACACGCAGTCATGAGTCATGCGCCGCGAGTTCGGTCCCACTTTATCACCAAGTATTTTTCGGATGTTTTTGGGGAGTCGCTACCAACTTTGGGCAATGCGAATGGGCGGGCACGTTAGTTCGGCACCCCAAGAAAGAAGGCTATCCGTGAAATGAAGAACTATTGTACAGACATGGGGATGAACACGAAGCGAAAAATTTGCACCCGTTCTACCTTAGGATGGAAGCGAATTGTAAATATGAGACGAAAACTAATTTGGGGAACAAAAGCGGAAACGAAAATGAAATTGGGGAACATAATTTTCATATCTGCACATGCATATTGTGTTTTTTCATGTATAGCCAACTGTAGACCAGCCTAGATACATGGGCTAACTCAAATGTCCTTGAACTTATACTTGTATATGCTGCCAAAAATAAAAATCACGCATAATAGTATACATTATTGTGATATATCATAATAGTTACAGTCACCTTAGCAATTGTCTTTTTGGATTTTATTCTATATTTCTTTGAAGTTCAATAGTTTTTTGAGTTCCAACGATTTTCCACTTTTTATTTGTGCCCCCATGGTAGTATCTTCTTTCCTATTCATTTCCACACAAATTTATACTCCCCCATATCCATATCTCAATTAGCGAAAGGTAGTTTCGCTCCCGGACGGCGTCCAAGCTTGAGGATCTGTCAGTCTATTTCGATAGAAGATGGTGGATCCAAGCAGTGGCAGAGCAAGACAAAAGCCACTAGGGGGCAAAGGTAGATGACAAAGATCTGGGGGGCACAACACTAATTTTCCTCTCATCTAGGCCCTTCAAAAAATCTTCTCACTTTTCTCCAAAGTTGGGTGGGTGGGTCCCCTGGCCTCAACATAGCTTCGCCACTGGATCGAAGACCTGTGGTCGTCCATGCGTCCTTTGGTCACCTTTCCCCTGGAAGCAGCTGTGGTAACTGCTCCAGGGCGTTGGTTCGTCCATAGGTGGTTGACTTCCTGACCGCAAGATAAAAAGTCTTGCCGGCTCTACAGAGGAGCAACGTCGGCACCGGCACGCCATCCCCTTGTCCTGAAGGTTGTTGTCGGAGATACCCCAGATGTTTGTTTTTGATTTCTTGTTTGTTTGGGTTGTTTTTTGTAATGTTGGTTCTTTGAATATATTGAGCTTAGGCTTTTTTTTCACTAGTGCTAATTTTTTGGTTCTTAGGCCCTGTTTGGTTCATAAGTCCTAGGACATTTTTAAGTCCTAACTTATAAGTCCCAAGTCCCTAAAAAGTCCCTACCTGTTTGGTTCCTGGGACTTAACATGGACTAAAAGACCATATTACAACTATAAGTCCCTATAAGACTCTCCTTGAGAGTCTTATTTCATAAGGCCCAAATGCCCACTTTAAGTCCCTATAAGTCCCTCCTATTTGGTTTAGATGGGACTTATAGGGACTTTTTTAAGTCCCTAGACCAATAAGTCCCTGGAAACAAACACCCTCTTAGATTAGAATAATTTGCTTTTTGAGACAATATAATTGTCTGATAAAAGGCATGAAAATGAAGGTAAAATATGGTAGAAATCAGCCCACTCCGTTTTCACCCAATTGACAATGGATTGCTCAAATGCGGGAGCTATTTCTCGCATTCAACGAGCCTAAAGATTTCTCTCGCTGAAGGATTCCGACTATCGCGCCGGCCCACTATCGCACAACAAAATAGAAAAACCTATCAAGAAAACGATGGCGCGAGCAAAGTTGGCCGGCCCGGCCCAGCCTGGGTCCAACGAGCCAGGCACAGCACGGTCCGGCCCGGCCAGGCACGCTAAGTACGCATGCCGGCCTCTTTGGCCCAGGCACGACCCCTTCACTACATGGGTCGGCACGTCGGCCCGTTTGTCCTGAGTAGGCACGTCGAGGCACGGGCGCAACATCGATCGTTATTGCCTCATTGGCAAACCTGGCCAAATGGGCCAGCCCGGCCCGGCAGGGCACGGCCTGGGTTAAACGGGCCAGGCACGGCTCTGTGCTTTTACCTCCTATAAAAGCCGCCCGCCTCCGTCTCTCCCCCGCACTCCATCTCCATCGCCTCGCCGCCGTTCCCCGCAACCTGTCGACCCAATCTCAATCTCACATCACCTACATCGTCCTCTCCAGATCTTACGCCCGCCCCGCCCGAGGTGAGCACTTGTACATCCCGATCAGCTTGGAGTTCCGATTGGTTGGTAGGCGCTGGTTCGTAGGTCTCGGATCCAGCCAGCGTGGTCTCCCTCCGGAGTTGCTCGTTCCGATTGTGGTTGGTAGGCGCGGCGCGGGTTCATAGGTCTCGGATCCAGCGCCGTCTTGTATCCTGCCTGGCTTTGGCTTTGAGTATTCGTATGAGGAACCTCGACTAGGATAGGATTTAATTAGTTAGGGTTTGTTTGGTAACACCACCTAGGGTTCGATTATCCGTAATAAGGAATCAATCTGACATTTTAGTTAGGGTTTGCTTGGTTGTGGTCAGATTTTGGTTTCTCAACTCTGCCTGTCGCGATTTTGGGCGGAAATTGATGATTTCGGGGGAAAATTGGAGGGATTTTGTGGATGAAAGATGGGGAAACTTGGGGAAATGCTAGATCCACTCGAAACCAAGCAAATCCATGGATCAAAATCAACAAAACTTCATCATGCCAACAAATCAAAAAAAAAATTGGGGCTATTTTTGGTGGGGAAATTTCGAATTAGGACGAAAAATCAACAATATCAAGCTAGAAAACGAAAAAGGACATGTTAGCTTGATAGGTATTAATTTGGATGGAATTCATGCTATGTTGTTCGATTTCAGTTTATGCCAGAATGTTAATTTTTTTTTATCAACTGTGTTTGAGCGTAGTAGATTTGTTGCATATTCATGTTCTAGCTCTGTTTGGATAGGTAACAATATTTTTTGGGATCCTAAAATATTTATGCATAGCACTTAACCTGCAGCTGCTGATTAATGTTCTAGTCATATGTGCTGCTTTCCAGCTCTGTTGTTTGGATAGGTATTTGGTTATCGTTTGGGTTTATTTATTATATGTGATACTAATATTTGCCAATGATGATGTATCTTTTGCCAACCAATCTCTAGTCTTCTTCTTGAGGACTGTAAATGCTGGTTTGGTTTTCTGTGCTCACTATGCCCTTGCACATGGGATGCAATTTTTTATTAGCAATTATTTCCCAGCTGTTTAGTTTATTGTTTCCTTTGATGGTGAGGCATTAATTCTGGAGATGCAATTTTCTTGCTCACACAATAATACAATGAATGATGGGATCTCTATCTACTTTGAACCAAATTATATTATATTCCCTCTGTTAATTATTTTTCTGTTTTGGGTGATTGAGTGTATTCATTCTTTTTGTTTAGTTGCCTATCAGAATACATGGTTGAATTGCTTTCACTTCATATTAATAACTATTCTGTCGCACAATGCAAATATGCTGCTGTCCTAACTAATTAAGTAGAAGCTTGGTGCTGTATGGTTTCTTCCTGACATTAAATCCTCCCCTGTTTGTGCTGTACCAGCTGGTAGCAGCAACTGTTATGCTGCAGTCTTCTTTGCCGCCAAAAGGAAAAGATGCTCTACAAAATCCACTCCCATGCCCAAATCCAAGACCTGCAGGCCCGCTCCGATGAGCTGGGCCACTCCAATGACATGCAGGTGAATCTTGTCTCTCTGGAGTCGGTGCGCATAGCGCGCGAGTCGTATGCACTCCTCTGCCCGCTGATCATGGAGTCGAGGTCCTGGGCATGCCCGGAGCTGGATTCCCTCTCGGTTGTGGCAGGCTTGTCGCTGGAAATCCAAAAGCTCGAGCATGATGTGTTACCCCAGCTCATGGTTCAGGAGGCCAAGCTGGAACGGGGCGCCCTGGAAGCCCTCCTACTCATGAAGAACTCAGCAATTAAGCTCTTACATCGGAGTAAGTGCTTTAAGGAAGCCTTGGGCTTAGTGCTTGACGAGGAGGATCTGGTCTCAGACCGAGTTGAAGAGCTGAGCATAGTGCTAAAGGATATTGCTGTTCATGTACTCGAATATAATTGCAACATTGACTGGATTCAGGTGCGTCTCCCGTGGCTGGTCCAGCGGGTCACCGATGTGTTGGAGACCCCGGTTCGTTTCCGTGATTCTAATGAGTACTGATGAGTAGACTTATCAGCCAGCTCGAGGCTGTTGTGATGAGTATTTCTTAGGGGCGTGGCAAACAGTTTAGAATCAACCCTTTATGTTTGGATGTGTTATTAATGGATTTTAAATGATATGTATCTTGGGTAGTGTTTTCTCATTCTGTGCTAGTAGGGTACAACTTGCAATTACTTTCATTTTTTTTTGTTGAGAAACATCCATTCTGTGTTTTGCTGTACAGTCGCATGGAGGTATTCGCTCTTTTTGGGGAATATATGCCAAAAGAATATAGTATGTTAGAAAAGAAATCCCAAATTTAAGTCTTTTAAGAGGTACTACATACGGATGAATATAGACATACTTCAGAACGTGGATTCACTCATTTTGCTCCGTATGTAGTTTCCTAGTGAAATCTCTTAAAAGACTTGTATATTTAGGAACGGAGGGATCTGTGAGTGTCCATGATTAAAGCTTTGCAAATATCATAAACAAAACATTACTTGAAGCTGAATTGAATTGAAATGTGATTAGCCTTCCACTAGCCAGCCAAGGAGGAAGGAGCCCATCGTGCGCCACCATTCCATCCTCCATATCTCCATTTCCTCTTGTCGCGCCGCAGTCCTCAACTCCACCTTGTCGTCACCAGCCCCTTCTTCGCCCACCCCCCCTTCTCCTGACACGTAGATCTAGTTGCATCGGTCGCCGCGCAACAATCCTAGCCACGAGAGCTCCACCACCGTGCGGTTCCGGAGCCGCGTCGCAGTCCTCAACTAAACTAGGCTGCTCCACCTGTTGGGCATCGTAGCATAATTTTAAAATTTTCTACGCATCACCAAGATCCATCTATGGAGTGTACTAGCAACGAGAGGGAAGGAGTGCATCTACATACCCTTGTAGATCGCGAGCGGAAGCGTTCAAGTGAACGGGGTTGATGGAGTCGTACTCGTCGTGATCCAAATCACCGATGACCGAGCGCCGAACGGACGGCACCTCCGCGTTCAACACACGTACGGTTGGGAAGACGTCTCCTCCTTGATCCAGCAAAGGGGAAGGAGAGGTTGATGGAGATCCAGCAGCACGACGGCGTGGTGGTGGAAGTAGCGGGGATCCTGGCAGGGCTTCGCCAAGCGCAAGCGGGAGGGAGAGGTGTCACGGGAGGGAGAGGGAGGCGCCAGGGGCTAGGGTACTGCTGCCCTCCCTCCCCCCCACTATATATAGGCCCCCTGGGGGGGCGCCGGCCCTTGGGATCCCATCTACATGGGGGGGGCGGCGGCCAAGGGGGGAAACTTGCCCCCCAAGCCAGGTGGGGCGCCCCCCACCCCCAGGGTTTCCAACCCTAGGCGCAGGGGAGGCCCATGGGGGGCGCACCAGCCCGCCAGGGACTGGTTCCCCTCCCACTTCAGCCCATGGGGCCCTCCGGGATAGGTGGCCCCACCCGGTGGACCCCCGGGACCCTTCCGGTGGTCCCGGTACAATACCGATAACCCCCGAAACTTTTCCGGTGGCCGAAACTGGACTTCCTATATATAATTCTTCACCTCCGGACCATTCCGGAACTCCTGATGTCCGGGATCTCATCCGGGACTCCGAACAACTTTCGGGTTTCCGCATACTAGTATCTCTACAACCCTAGCGTCACCGAACCTTAAGTGTGTAGACCCTACGGGTTCGGGAGACATGCAGACATGACTGAGACGACTCTCCGGTCAATAACCAACAGCGGGATCTGGATACCCATGTTGGCTCCCACATGTTCCACGATGATCTCATCGGATGAACCACGATGTCGAGGATTCAATCAATCCCGTATTCAATTCCCTTTGTCAATCGGTACGTTACTTGCCCGAGATTCGATCGTCGGTATCCCAATACCTCGTTCAATCTCGTTACCGGCAAGTCACTTTACTCGTACCGTAATGCATGATCCCGTGACCAACCACTTGGTCACTTTGAGCTCATTATGATGATGCATTACCGAGTGGGCCCAGAGATACCTCTCCGTCATACGGAGTGACAAATCCCAGTCTCGATCCGTGTCAACCCAACAGACACTTTCAGAGATACCTGTAGTGTATCTTTATAGTCACCCAGTTACGTTGTGACGTTTGATACACCCAAAGCACTCCTACGGCATCCGGGAGTTACACGATCTCATGGTCTAAGGAAAAGATACTTGACATTGGAAAAGCTCTAGCAAACGAACTACACGATCTTTGTGCTATGCTTAGGATTGGGTCTTGTCTATCACATCATTCTCCTAATGATGTGATCCCGTTATCAATGACATCCAATGTCCATAGTCAGGAAACCATGACTATCTGTTGATCAACGAGCTAGTCAACTAGAGGCTTACTAGGGACATGTTGTGGTCTATGTATTCACACATGTATTACGATTTCCGGATAACACAATTATAGCATGAACAATAGACAATTATCATGAACAAAGAAATATAATAATAACCATTTTATTATTGCCTCTAGGGCATATTTCCAACAGTCTCCCACTTGCACTAGAGTCAATAATCTAGTTACATTGTGATGAATCGAACACCCATAGAGTTCTGGTGTTGATCATGTTTTGCTCTAGGGAGAGGTTTAGTCAACGGATCTGCTACATTCAGGTCCGTATGTACTTTAAAAATATCTATGTCTCCATTTTGAACACTTTCACGAATGGAGTTGAAGCGACGCTTGATATGTGTGGTCTTCCTGTGAAACCTGGGCTCCTTGGCAAGGGCAATAGCTCCAGTGTTATCACAGAAGAGAGTCATCGGGCCCGACGCATTGGGAATCACCCCTAGGTCGGTAATGAACTCCTTCATCCAGACTGCTTCTTGTGCTGCCTCTGAGGCAGCCAACTACTCCGCTTCACATGTTGTGACGCCCCCGATTTGACCGTACACTAATCATGCACGCAAATGTGTACGACCAAGATCAGGGACTCACGGGAAGATATCACAACACAACTCTAAAACCTAAATAAGTCATACAAGCATTATAATACAAGCCAGGGGCCTCGAGGGCTCGAATACAAGTGCTCGATCATAGACGAGTCAGCGGAAGCAACAATATCTGAGTACAGACATAAGTTAAACAAGTTTGCCTTAAGAAGGCTAGCACAAAAGTAGCAACGATCGAAAAGGCAAGGCCTCCTGCCTGGGACCTCCTAACTACTCCTGGTCGTCGTCAGCGGCCTGCACGTAGTAGTAGGCACCTCCAGTGTCGTAGGTGTCGTCGTCGACGGTGGCGTCTGGCTCCTGAACTCCAGCATCTGATTGCGACAATCCGGTATAGAAAGGGGAAAAGAGGGAGAAAAGCAACCGTGAGTACTCATCCAAAGTACTCGCAAGCAAGGAGCTACACTACATATGCATGGTTATATGTGTAAAGGGACATATCAGTGGACTGAACTGCAGAATGCCGGAATAAGAGGGGGATAGCTAGTCCTGTCGAAGACTACGCTTCTGGGCATCTCCATCTTGCAGCATATAGGAGAGAGTAGATTGAAGTCCTCCAAGTAGCATCGCATAGCATAATCCTACCCAGCGATCCCCTCCTCGTCGCCCTGTTAGAGAGCGATCACCGGGTTGTATCTGGCACTTGGAAGGGTGTATTTTACTCAGTATCCAGTTCTAGTTGTCATAAGCTCAAGGTACAACTCCGGGTCGTCCTTTTACCGAGGGACACGGCTATTCGAATAGATAGACTTCCCTGCAGGGGTGCACCACATAACCCAACATGCTCGATCCCATTTGGCCGGACACACTTTTCTGGGCCATGCCCGGCCTCGTAAGATCAACACGTCGCAGCCCCACCTAGGCTCAACCGAGAGGCCAGCACGTCGGTCTAAACCTATGCGCGCAGGGGTCTGGGCCCATCGCCCTATGCACACCTGCACGTTGCGTACGCGGCCGGAAGCAGACCTAGCCTAGTGGCGTTCCAGTCCAATCCGGCGCGCGCCACTCAGTCGCTGACGTCAAAAGAGCTTCGGCTGATACCACGACGTCGGGATACCCATAACTACTCCCACGTAGATGGTTAGTGCGTATAGACCAAATGGCCAGACTCAGATCAAATACCAAGATCTCGTTAAGCGTGTTAAGTATCCGCGAACGCCGACCAGGGCCAGGCCCACCTCTCACCTAGGCGGTCTCAACCTGCCATGTCGCTCCGCCACAAAGATCCACTTGCGGGTACTCCTACGAGCCGACCCGACTTTAGTCATCACATGTATCATGTGTATAGTATATAAGTATATGCCCGTGTTCACCGCCCAGGTGATCACGGCCCGATAGTATAGCACAGCAGACGGACAAGAATGTAGGGCCACTGATGGAAATCTAGCATCCTAGACTAAGCATGTAGGATTGCAGGTAAAGGTAACAACAGTAGTAGCAAGGATAGGCTATGCATCAGGATAGGATATCGAAAGTAGTAACATGCTACACTACTCTAATGCAAGTAGTAGAGAGTAGAGTAGGCGATATCTGGTGATCAAGGGGGGGCTTGCCTGGTTGCTCTGGCAAGTAGGAGGGGTCGTCGACTCCGTAGTCGAACTGGGCAGCAGCAGTGTCGGTCTCGTAGTCTACCGGAGAGAAGAGGGGGAAGAAACAGTAAATACAATGCAAACATAAGCATGACGATGCGTGACATGACAATGAGCGGTGCTAGGGGTGTCCTAACGCGACAGTAGGTGGTACCGGGGAAGGGGGGGAACATCCGGGAGGTATTCCCGATGTTTCGCGTTTTCGTACAGACGGACCGGAGGGGGAAAGTTGCTAGTTCGATAGGTTAGGGAGGTGTGGTGGATGAACGGACTGCGTATTCGGATTCGTCTCGTCGTTCTGAGCAACTTTCATATAGAAAACATTTTCATCCGAGTTACGGTTTAAAAGATATGAATTTTCAAAGTTTATTTGAATTTCTGGAATTATTTAATTAACAGAAAAGGGATATGACGTCAGCATGACGTAGGAGTGACATCAGCGGTCAACAGTCCGGGTTGACTGGTCAAACTGACAAGGGGGACCCACCTGTCATAGACAGTGGGTTAACAGAGGATTAACTAATTAGTTTTTTAGTTAATTAACTACTGGGTCCACCTGTCAGTGAGAGATTAATTAAACTAATTATTTTTATTTATAAAACATTTTCTTTTCTTTTTTTAATTTTTGCGGCGGGGCCCGCATGTCAGTGACTGGGCCTGCCCAGTCAGCAGTTGACTGGGTCAACCCAGTCAACTGGGGCCCGTGGGGGCCACTGGCAGGGTCACTGGGGGTGGGCCAGGCCAGCCACGTCGGCGGCCGGCGCCGGCGCAACTCCGGCGACCAAAACCACGGCGGTCCCTCGCCGGAGTTGGCCGGAATCGCGATACGGGGCTCGGGGAGGAACGGGGCTAGGCCCATTCGAAAGAGTTCGCAGCGCCGCATCCAGGGGTGGCCGGGGCTTCGCCGGACTCGGCCGGAATCGGCGCCGGCGAGCGGCGGAGGCGGCGGCGCGCACGGGTGCTCGACGGGGACATGGCTACGGCAGGCGGTCGAGCAAGCGGAGGGGCTGGGGAGCTTCTACGTGCGGTAGGGAGCGCTGTGGGCTTGAGCCCGTGACCATTTGGTCACCGGAGACCCGCCGGCGGCGAGCTCCGCGGCGCGGCGTTCGGGCGCGCGTGGGGGAGCAGCTACGGAGCGCGGGCGAGCTAGCGGAGAGGGGGAGGAGGTAGAGGAGCTCACAGTGGAGCCGTAGGGGGTGGCAGCGAGCTCGGGGAGGGCGCGGGGTAGCCGGAGTCGGCGATGATCGACGGCGGACGTGCGGGGAAGACGAGCTCGGGGAGGTCGATGCAGTGACGCTCGGCTCGTTCCCGATGGCGCAGTCGGTGTAGTCGACGGCGGGGAGTCGCTCGGGCACGTCGTCGGGGCGATCTGAGCACGGTGGCCGCGGGAACTACGGTGAACGGCGGCGAGCGCTCTCGGGCAGAGGGGAACGGAGGGGAGAGGGAGGGGGATTTGGCGGGGGAGAAGGCGCAGAGGCCGAGGGAGAGCGGGGGCGAGTGGGAGAGAGGCCCGAGGAGGCGGGGGAGCTGGCGCCCTTATCCTCCCCGTCGCCGGCGAGGGGGTGCGGCGGGGACGGCCACTGTTCCGCCCCCGGTCGGGGGAACAGGGAAGGGGCGAGGGGGAGAGTGGGCTGGGCCGGGGCGCGGGGCGCGGGTGGCGGCCCAGCTTGGGCCGGGGGGGGTTTGGGCCGCGGGTCCAGTGGGGGGGGAGGCCTGCTCTTTTTTTTCTTTTGACTGTTTTGTTTTCTGTTTTCTCTTATTTGTTTATTTCCTTTTTTGTTTTATTTCATTTAAAAGTATTTAGACATTTTATAAAAATGTGATTTCTCCACCATAATTACCAGTGTATTATTTAGAACCCACTGAACATTTTTTTTTGAATTTTTGAAGACTTTTATTTTCCACTTTTAAATTTAATTGAAGTTTGAACTAGGAGTTTGACAAGGGTGTGGTTCAAATGTGATCTAGCCCTGTTTAGCAATAAGATTAGCTTAATCACAGGGGGTTACTGTAGCATGATTCTCAGGGTGTTACAAATCTCCTCCACTACAAGAAATCTCGTCCCGAGATTTAGGAGGTAGAAGGAAACAGTGCGGGGTATTCTTCGCGCAGACGATCCTCTCGTTCCCAAGTGGCCTCATCTTCAGAATGGTGCGACCACTGGACTTTGAGAAACTTGATCGCCTTCTGACGTGTGCGGCGTTCAGCTTGGTCGAGAATGCGGACCGGATGCTCCTTATAGGAGAGGTCTTGCTGCAATTCGAGCACTTCGTGATCCACCGCTCGGATTGGATCCTTGAAGCAACGGCGGAGCTGTGACACATGGAACACATCGTGAACCTGAGAAAGGTTCGGCGGTAGTTCCAGTTGGTATGCCACTTTTCCACGCCTTTCGAGAATAGTGAATGGGCCAATATAGCGAGGAGCTAGTTTGCCCTTGATCCCGAATCGGTGAGCACCCTTCATAGGTGTGACTCGAAGATAAGCCTTTTCGCCAGGTTGATAGACCATGTCTTTATGATGACGGTCATACTGACTCTTCTGACGTGACTGAGCAGTTTTGAGATTCTCGCGTATAATGCGGACTTGTTCTTCGGCATCTTGGATAATATCCGGACCGAAGAGTGGACGTTCCCCAGTTTCTGACTAGTTCAGAGGGGTTCGGCACTTTCGTCCATATAACACTTCGAAGGGGGCCATCTTCAGACTAGCTTGATAGCTATTATTATAGGAGAACTCAGCATACGGGAGAGATTCCTCCCATTTCTTGCCGAAGGAAATAATGCAAGCTCGAAGCATGTCTTCGAGAACTTGATTGACGCGTTCAACTTGTCCTTGCGATTGAGGGTGAAACGCAGTACTGAATGACAGATGAGTTCCCATTGCTTCTTGGAAACTTGCCCAGAATCTTGAAGTGAATAAGCTGCCACGGTCTGAGCTGATAACCAATGGAATACCGTGGAGTGAAACAATCCTGGACATATAGAGCGTTGCCAACTGGCTAGCAGTAATCGTTTCTTTGACTGCCAGGAAATGTGCAACTTTGGAAAGCCGGTCAATGACGACAAGAATAGCATCATTACCTTTCTGCGATTTGGGAAATCCAGTGACGAAGTCCATCTCAACATGGTCCCATTTCCATTCAGGAATAGAGATAGGTTGCAGAGTTCCAGCAGGCCTTTGATGTTCTGCTTTGATGCGACGGCAAACGTCACACTCAGCAACATAACGAGCAATGTCTTGCTTCATATTAGTCCACCAGAATCTCTGACGGATATCTTGGTACATCTTTGTACTACCAGGATGGATACAAAGAGGCGTATCATGAGCTTCTTTCATAACTTCCTGTGTCATATCCAGGTTTTTCTCTGCACATGGCACCACTAGGCGGCCCTTGAAGTATAGGGTGCCATCTTCAGAAATGGTGAAGAATGAGGGCTTTCCTTCTGCGAGGTAGCGCTTAATCTTGTGGGCTTCAGAGTCATACCCCTGTAGCCTTTTGATGCTGTCCTCGAGATCTGGTTTAGCAACTAGGGTATTGAGGGAACCCTGGGTAACAACACGGAGGTTCATCTTGCGGAACTCCTTAGGGGGGGGAGCGAGTGCACCCGGAGGAACAATATGGAGGTTCAACTTCCTGAATTCTTCAACAAGCGAGGGCTGAACTTTGTGAACCTGGAGGTGGTTGCAGTAAGACTTGCGGATCAAGGCATCAACCATTACATTAGCCTTGCCTGGAGTATAGGAAATACCCAAGTCAAAGTCTGCAACGAGCTCCATCCATCTCTGTTGACGGAGGTTCAGATCTGGTTGAGTAAACAGATACTTCAGACTTTGGTGGTCAGTGAAGATCTCGCAACGATTACCGAGAAGGTAATGTCGCCACTGTTTCAGCGCATGAATGACGGCAGCAAGTTCGAGGTCGTGAACTGGGTAGTTCTCTTCGTGAGGGCGCAATTGTCGAGAGGCATAAGCAATCACTCTGCGGTCTTGCATTAGGACACAACCTAAGCCTTGACGGGAAGCATCGCAGTAAATGACAAAGTTCTTCTTAGTATCAGGTGGAGCTAGAACTGGAGCAGAAGTCAACTTGTCTTTGAGTGCTTGGAAACTTTCCTGACATTTGTCTGTCCATTGGAACTTGACGCCCTTATGCAACAGGTTAGTCAGAGGCCTGGCGATCTTAGAGAAGTTCTCGACGAATCGACGGCAATAGCTGGCGAGACCGAGAAAACTTCTGACTTGCTTAACGTTCTTGGGAGGAGTCCAATCAAGAATAGCCTGAACTCGCTCGGGGTTGACGGCAATACCATCCTTAGAGATGACATGCCCCAGATAGGTTACTTCGGGTAGCCAGAATTCACATTTGGAGAACTTGGCATATAGTTGATGTTCTCGTAGCTTTTCCAGCACAAGACGAAGATGTTCAGCATGTTCTTCTTCGTTCTTGGAAAATATCAGGATATCATCCAGATAAACCACGACGAACTTGTCGAGGTAATCCATGAATATGTAGTTCATCAGACGAGAGAAGGTGGCTGGAGCATTGGTTAAACCAAAAGACATGACGGTGTACTCGTATGAACCATAGCGAGTCACGAAGGCGGTCTTTGGGATATCCTCTTCGCGAACACGGATCTGGTGGTAGCCCAACCTCAAGTCGAGCTTAGAGAACACTGACGAACCCGCCAGTTGATCATACAGATCATTGATCCGAGGAAGAGGGTATTTATTCTGAATGGTAGCTTGGTTTATAGGACGGTAGTCTTGAACTAATCGGTTTGTCCCATCCTTCTTCTTGACAAAGAGAGAAGGTGCTCCCCAAGGAGAGCAACTTGGGCGAATGAATCCTTTGCGAAGAGACTTGTCGATTTCCTCCTTAAGCTCAAGGAGTTCATGCGGCGGCATTTTGTAGGGTCACTTGGCTATAGGAGTGGTGCCTGGTTTCAAGTCGATGATGAATTCGACAGCTCTAGCAGGGGGAATCCCTGGAAGCTCTTCAGGGAAGACGTCGAGGAATTCACGCACGATGGGAATATTTTCAATGCCCTCGAGTGGTGCAGCGTTCAATGCATTCAATGCATAGAGCCTTGCCTCGGCATTTTGCACCAGATTAGCTTGGTAAGCAACTATTTCATCTGAAGGGTGTAGCAGATGGACGGTTTTAGTGGCGCAAACTATAGAAGCAGTATGCGCTTTCAACCAATCCATACCCAAGATGAGGTCGATGTTAGACGTCTTCAGGATAATGGGAGAGGCATAGAATTCCAGCCCTTTGATTTCCACGGGGACATCGATGCCAACCAAGGAGGTTTGACACTGTCCCACGGGGGTTTTGACCAATACAGAGGTTTTCATCTCCTCGCATTTAACGTCGTGCTTGTATGCAAAATCTTCTGACATGAATGAATGCGATGCACCTGTATCAAATAAAACGGATGCTGGTACTGAATTTACGAGGAGTGTACCCATCACAGTAGCAGGCTGGTCTTGAGCTTCGTTGAGATCAACGTGGTTGGCATGAGCACGACCATAAGACTTAGCATTGTTGTTGCGGGGCTGATTGTTACCACGGCCAGTTGCTGGAAGGGCCAGTTGATTCTGGTTCTGGTTGCATTCTTTAGCACGGTGCCCTGGCTGACCACACCTGAAGCACAAGCCATTATTCGGAGTGGGAACAGGAGCTTGGGATGGTGGAGCTGGAAGTCTTGACTGCCTGGACGGTGGTGTAGGCAGGCGAGGTGCAGCATAGGTCTGCTTTGGGGCAGAAGCATTTGGACGATACATGCTGTTCGGGATCCATATCTTACGCTTCTGTGAGGGCGGGCCCGAAGATGAGCCCGTGTCACGGTTGCGCCTGTGAGAGCTCTGGTATTCCTGCAGGCCAATTTCGACATTGATGGCCTTGTTCACCAAGGTGGCGAAATCAGCAAAGTCATGCACTAGGAGTGCGAGCTTGATGTCAGCTTGAAGGCCATCACGGAACTTCTCCTGTCTGCGTGCATCAGTTGCAATGTCTTCTTCAGCATAGCGGGACAAGTCCAGAAACTCCCGCTGATAAGCTTCGACAGATTTGTTGCCTTGGGTGAGGTTGCGGAACTCACGCTTCTTCCGGTCCATGACTCCCTGAGGAATGAAGCGGGCACGAAAAGCAGCTTGGAAGTCTGGCCAGGTGATGATTGTTCCAGCTGGCAGAGTACGCCTGTGGCTGTCCCACCATTGAGCTGCGGGTCCCTTCAAGAAGAAGGAAGCAAAATTGACATAGCTGGCAGGGGCTACATCAGCAGACTCCAACTCATAGGTGATGTCACGGAGCCAGTCATCAGCATCCAGAGGCTGAGTTGAGCTGCGGTAGATGGTTGGGTTGAGGCGTATGAAATCTTGAAGAGTCACTTGGGCTGGCTGTTGGTTCATATTGGGGCGAGGAAACTGAGCCATCATATTTTCCATGAATTGGCGGTTCAGTTCAAACTGTTGGATCAAACCAGCCATGTACTCAGGTGGTGGTGGGGCATCGCCACCACGACCACGACCACCTGGTCTAACCATCCTGCTAATATATAACAGGGGTAGTTCAGCATTGAGAAAATTGGCAATGACAAGAATCATTCATGATGAAACATGCATAATTGAAAGGAGCACGATAGCTACTACATAGTAGTCGGCATAACTTACAAAAGGGGTCATGCATAGAGTTCAGTACATGGACTAAAACATCATAGGCGGCACACAGGCTCGCGGCGACTGAAACTAATACTACAAGCAAGTCTACATCAGTCCCAAGAGGTACTGTGGAGGTAATCGTAGCCCGACAGCTGGTAGTGAGGCAACGGATAGCTCTCCACGTCAGCAGGCTGGGGGCCGCGGATACTCAGGTGTAGAGCCCGACGCTCAGGTGGCAGAAGAGAACCAAGTGCGGGAGAGTAGCCTCCCACCTCTGGCCAACCAACACCGTGGGGCATCACGGTCCTGGCTGGGTAGATCGCAGCACGCGGTACCTGTCTAGATCGGACAAAGGGGTGCAGCAGCGTCAGAGCACGGTAAAGGTGCTGACGGGTGTTGTACATCTCGTGGCAAAGAGCTCGGTTAGCTCGATCCAGCCCATCAGCATGCAGAACCAGGTGCTGATGGTAGAAGGGCTCCCGGGTGACAGTGGAGTAGGCAGCAGTGTAGTATCCCTCCGCACCAATATCAGAGGCGATAGCAATGTGCCTGAAGGGGGAGGTGTCCAACTCCCGATACTCTCCACGAAGACGTGTCAGAGCAGCATAGGCTGCATCGTGGACAGCCATATTGATGGTCACACCAACACCATGTGCTGTGTGCAGCATAGTGGTGGAGTCGTACTCCCGAGAGTAGAGGTGGACGATGGCACGGTACTGCTCCTGGTTAAAGTCCTGGAACTCCTCGTAGACGGTGTACTCAGGGTGCCAGCGATAACCCAGATAGGTCATCAGCTCAGCTAGCACCGCAGGTGATCCCGAGGCACCAACGGCCATCGTGTGGCGAACAACCTGCCTCGTGGGTTCCATCTGAAAGCAAAGACGTTTCAAAGGAGTCAAATGACAGTGTGTGAATTGTCCAAAATACTATTCTAAGAAACAACTATGGCTTATCCATCTTAGGGGTGAACGCGGTCACGGGATCCTAGTGTTAGAGTTAGTAAACTCGTTTAACCCGAATAGAAGAGAGCTCAGAGTCCCAGAGTAAAGGTCGGGGAGTAAAAGATCCTAGTACCACCCAATGGCGACGTGGGCCCGTAAGCCGCACAGCCATGTTAGTAAAAGTTTTGCAATGACTAGACTCGACTTCGGCCAAGGAGTGTGGAAGGGGGTTCCTACAGGCAGTCGGCTCTGATACCAACTTGTGACGCCCCCGATTTGACCGTACACTAATCATGCACGCAAATGTGTACGACCAAGATCAGGGACTCACGGGAAGATATCACAACACAACTCTAAAACATAAATAAGTCATACAAGCATTATAATACAAGCCAGGGGCCTCGAGGGCTCGAATACAAGTGCTCGATCATAGACGAGTCAGCGGAAGCAACAATATCTGAGTACAGACATAAGTTAAACAAGTTTGCCTTAAGAAGGCTAGCACAAAAGTAGCAACGATCGAAAAGGCAAGGCCTCCTGCCTGGGACCTCCTAACTACTCCTGGTCGTCGTCAGCGGCCTGCACGTAGTAGTAGGCACCTCCAGTGTCGTAGGTGTCGTCGTCGACGGTGGCGTCTGGCTCCTGAACTCCAGCATCTGATTGCGACAATCCGGTATAGAAAGGGGAAAAGAGGGAGAAAAGCAACCGTGAGTACTCATCCAAAGTACTCGCAAGCAAGGAGCTACACTACATATGCATGGTTATATGTGTAAAGGGACATATCAGTGGACTGAACTGCAGAATGCCGGAATAAGAGGGGGATAGCTAGTCCTGTCGAAGACTACGCTTCTGGGCATCTCCATCTTGCAGCATATAGGAGAGAGTAGATTGAAGTCCTCCAAGTAGCATCGCATAGCATAATCCTACCCAGCGATCCCCTCCTCGTCGCCCTGTTAGAGAGCGATCACCGGGTTGTATCTGGCACTTGGAAGGGTGTATTTTACTCAGTATCCAGTTCTAGTTGTCATAAGCTCAAGGTACAACTCCGGGTCGTCCTTTTACCGAGGGACACGGCTATTCGAATAGATAGACTTCCCTGCAGGGGTGCACCACATAACCCAACATGCTCGATCCCATTTGGCCGGACACACTTTTCTGGGCCATGCCCGGCCTCGTAAGATCAACACGTCGCAGCCCCACCTAGGCTCAACCGAGAGGCCAGCACGTCGGTCTAAACCTATGCGCGCAGGGGTCTGGGCCCATCGCCCTATGCACACCTGCACGTTGCGTACGCGGCCGGAAGCAGACCTAGCCTAGTGGCGTTCCAGTCCAATCCGGCGCGCGCCACTCAGTCGCTGACGTCAAAAGAGCTTCGGCTGATACCACGACGTCGGGATACCCATAACTACTCCCACGTAGATGGTTAGTGCGTATAGACCAAATGGCCAGACTCAGATCAAATACCAAGATCTCGTTAAGCGTGTTAAGTATCCGCGAACGCCGACCAGGGCCAGGCCCACCTCTCACCTAGGCGGTCTCAACCTGCCATGTCGCTCCGCCACAAAGATCCACTTGCGGGTACTCCTACGAGCCGACCCGACTTTAGTCATCACATGTATCATGTGTATAGTATATAAGTATATGCCCGTGTTCACCGCCCAGGTGATCACGGCCCGATAGTATAGCACAGCAGACGGACAAGAATGTAGGGCCACTGATGGAAATCTAGCATCCTAGACTAAGCATGTAGGATTGCAGGTAAAGGTAACAACAGTAGTAGCAAGGATAGGCTATGCATCAGGATAGGATATCGAAAGTAGTAACATGCTACACTACTCTAATGCAAGTAGTAGAGAGTAGAGTAGGCGATATCTGGTGATCAAGGGGGGGCTT
The DNA here is from genome assembly GCF_002575655.3 of Aegilops tauschii subsp. strangulata. Classification (NCBI taxonomy): domain Eukaryota; kingdom Viridiplantae; phylum Streptophyta; class Magnoliopsida; order Poales; family Poaceae; genus Aegilops; species Aegilops tauschii. Next base: position 15,208,850 of record NC_053038.3, on the reverse strand, counting down.
GCCTGGTTGCTCTGGCAAGTAGGAGGGGTCGTCGACTCCGTAGTCGAACTGGGCAGCAGCAGTGTCGGTCTCGTAGTCTACCGGAGAGAAGAGGGGGAAGAAACAGTAAATACAATGCAAACACAAGCATGACGATGCGTGACATGACAATGAGCGGTGCTAGGGGTGTCCTAACGCGACAGTAGGTGGTACCGGGGAAGGGGGGGAACATCCGGGAGGTATTCCCGATGTTTCGCGTTTTCGGACAGACGGACCGGAGGGGGAAAGTTGCTAGTTCGATAGGTTAGGGAGGTGTGGTGGATGAACGGACTGCGTATTCGGATTCGTCTCGTCGTTCTGAGCAACTTTCATATAGAAAACATTTTCATCCGAGTTACGGTTTAAAAGATATGAATTTTCAAAGTTTATTTGAATTTCTGGAATTATTTAATTAACAGAAAAGGGATATGACGTCAGCATGACGTAGGAGTGACATCAGCGGTCAACAGTCCGGGTTGACTGGTCAAACTGACAAGGGGGACCCACCTGTCATAGACAGTGGGTTAACAGAGGATTAACTAATTAGTTTTTTAGTTAATTAACTACTGGGCCCACCTGTCAGTGAGAGATTAATTAAACTAATTATTTTTATTTATAAAACATTTTCTTTTCTTTTCTTTTTTTAATTTTTGCGGCGGGGCCCGCATGTCAGTGACTGGGCCTGCCCAGTCAGCAGTTGACTGGGTCAACCCAGTCAACTGGGGCCCGTGGGGGCCACTGGCAGGGTCACTGGGGGTGGGCCAGGCCAGCCACGTCGGCGGCCGGCGCCGGCGCAACTCCGGCGACCAAAACCACGGCGGTCCCTCGCCGGAGTTGGCCGGAATCGCGCTACGGGGCTCGGGGAGGAACGGGGCTAGGCCCATTCGAAAGAGTTCGCAGCGCCGCATCCAGGGGTGGCCGGGGCTTCGCCGGACTCGGCCGGAATCGGCGCCGGCGAGCGGCGGAGGCGGCGGCGCGCACGGGTGCTCGACGGGGACATGGCTACGGCAGGCGGTCGAGCAAGCGGAGGGGCTGGGGAGCTTCTACGTGCGGTAGGGAGCGCTGTGGGCTTGAGCCCGTGACCATTTGGTCACCGGAGACCCGCCGGCGGCGAGCTCCGCGGCGCGGCGTTCGGGCGCGCGTGGGGGAGCAGCTACGGAGCGCGGGCGAGCTAGCGGAGAGGGGGAGGAGGTAGAGGAGCTCACAGTGGAGCCGTAGGGGGTGGCAGCGAGCTCGGGGAGGGCGCGGGGTAGCCGGAGTCGGCGATGATCGACGGCGGACGTGCGGGGAAGACGAGCTCGGGGAGGTCGATGCAGTGACGCTCGGCTCGTTCCCGATGGCGCAGTCGGTGTAGTCGACGGCGGGGAGTCGCTCGGGCACGTCGTCGGGGCGATCTGAGCACGGTGGCCGCGGGAACTACGGTGAACGGCGGCAAGCGCTCTCAGGCAGAGGGGAACGGAGGGGAGAGGGAGGGGGATCTGGCGGGGGAGAAGGCGCAGAGGCCGAGGGAGAGCGGGGGCGAGTGGGAGAGAGGCCCGAGGAGGCGGGGGTGCTGGCGCCCTTATCCTCCCCGTCGCCGGCAAGGGGGTGCGGCGGGGACGGCCACTGTTCCGCCCCCGGTCGGGGGAACAGGGAAGGGGCGAGGGGGAGAGTGGGCTGGGCCGGGGCGCGGGGCGCGGGTGGCGGCCCAGCTTGGGCCAGGGGGGGGGGGGGTTTGGGCCGCGGGTCCAGTGGGGGGGGAGGCCTGCTTGACATTGGGGGGGGAGGCCTGCCAGGGGGGGGGGGTTTGGGCCGCGGCATCCGGGAGTTACACGATCTCATGGTCTAAGGAAAAGATACTTGACATTGGAAAAGCTCTAGCAAACGAACTACACGATCTTTGTGCTATGCTTAGGATTGGGTCTTGTCTATCACATCATTCTCCTAATGATGTGATCCCGTTATCAATGACATCCAATGTCCATAGTCAGGAAACCATGACTATCTGTTGATCAACGAGCTAGTCAACTAGAGGCTTACTAGGGACATGTTGTGGTCTATGTATTCACACATGTATTACGATTTCCGGATAACACAATTATAGCATGAACAATAGACAATTATCATGAACAAAGAAATATAATAATAACCATTTTATTATTGCCTCTAGGGCATATTTCCAACAGTCTCCCACTTGCACTAGAGTCAATAATCTAGTTACATTGTGATGAATCGAACACCCATAGAGTTCTGGTGTTGATCATGTTTTGCTCTAGGGAGAGGTTTAGTCAACGGATCTGCTACATTCAGGTCCGTATGTACTTTACAAATATCTATGTCTCCATTTTGAACACTTTCACGAATGGAGTTGAAGCGACGCTTGATATGCGTGGTCTTCCTGTGAAACCTGGGCTCCTTGGCAAGGGCAATAGCTCCAGTGTTATCACAGAAGAGAGTCATCGGGCCCGACGCATTGGGAATCACCCCTAGGTCGGTAATGAACTCCTTCATCCAGACTGCTTCTTGTGCTGCCTCTGAGGCAGCCATGTACTCCGCTTCACATGTAGATCCCGCCACGACGCTTTGCTTGCAACTGCACCAGCTTACTGCCCCACCATTCAAAATATACACGTATCCGGTTTGTGACTTAGAGTCATCCAGATCTGTGTCGAAGCTAGCATCGACGTAACCCTTTATGACGAGCTCTTCGTCACCTTCATAAACGAGAAACATATCCTTAGTCCTTTTCAGGTACTTCAGGATATTCTTGACCGCTGTCCAGTGTTCCATGTCGGGATTACTTTGGTACCTTCCTACCAAACTTACGACAAGGTTTACATCCGGTCTTGTACACAGCATGGCATACATAATAGACCCTATGGCTGAGGCATAGGGCACGACACTCATCTTTTCTCTATCTTCTGCCGTGGTCGGGCATTGAGCCGTGCTCAATTGCACACCTTGCAATACAGGCAAGAACCCCTTCTTGGACTGATCCATATTGAACTTCTTCAATATCTTGTCAAGGTATGTACTCTGTGAAAGACCAATGAGGCGTCTTGATCTATCTCTATAGATCTTGATGCCTAATATATAAGCAACTTCTCCAAGGTCCTTCATTGAAAAACACTTGTTCAAATAGGCCTTTATACTTTCCAAGAATTCTATATCATTTCCCATCAATAGTATGTCATTCACATATAATAAGAGAAATGCTGCAGAGCTCCCACTCACTTTCTTGTAAACACAGGCTTCTCCATAAGTCTGTGTAAACCCAAATGCTTTGATCATCTCATCAAATCGAATGTTCCAACTCCGAGATGCTTGCACCAGCCCATAGATGGAGCGCTGGAGCTTGCATACCTTGTTAGCATTCTTAGGATCGACAAAACCTTCCGGCTGCATCATATACAATTCTTCCTTAAGAAAGCCGTTAAGGAATGCCGTTTTGACGTCCATTTGCCATATCTCATAATCATAGAATGCGGCAATTGCTAACATGATTCGGACGGACTTCAGCTTCGCTACGGGTGAGAAAGTCTCATTGTAGTCAACCCCTTGAACTTGTCGATAACCCTTAGCGACAAGTCGAGCCTTATAGATGGTAACATTACCATCCGCGTCCGTCTTCTTCTTAAAGATCCATTTATTTTCTATGGCTCGCCGATCATCGGGCAAGTCAGTCAAAGTCCATACTTCGTTTTCATACATGGATCCTATCTCGGATTGCATGGCTTCAAGCCATTTGTTGGAATCCGGGCCCGCCATCGCTTCTTCATAGTTCGAAGGTTCACCGTTGTCTAACAACATGATTTCCATGACAGGGTTGCCGTACCACTCTGGTGCGGAACGTGTCCTGGTGGACCTACGAAGTTCAGCAGTAACTTGATCTGAAGCTTCATGATCATCATCATTAACTTCCTCTCTAGTCAGTGCAGGCACCACAGGAACATTTTCCTGAGCTGCGCTACTTTCCGGTTCAAGAGGTAGTACTTCATCAAGTTCCACTTTCCTCCCACTTACTTCTTTCGAGAGAAACTCTTTCTCCAGAAAGGACCCGTTCTTGGCAACAAAGATCTTGCCTTCGGATCTGAGGTAGAAGGTATACCCAATGGTTTCCTTAGGGTATCCTATGAAGACGCATTTCTCCGACTTGGGTTCGAGCTTTTCAGGTTGAAGTTTCTTGACATAAGCATCGCATCCCCAAACTTTTAGAAACGACAGCTTAGGTTTCTTTCCAAACCATAATTCATACGGTGTCGTCTCAACGGATTTCGACGGAGCCCTATTTAAAGTGAATGCGGCAGTCTCTAAAGCATAGCCCCAAAATGAGAGTGGTAGATCCGTAAGAGACATCATAGATCGCACCATATCCAATAGAGTGTGATTACGACGTTCGGACACACCGTTACGCTGAGGTGTTCCAGGCGGCGTGAGTTGTGAAACGATTCCACATTTCCTTAAGTGCGTACCAAATTCGTGACTTAAATATTCTCCCCCACGATCTGATCGTAAGAACTTTATCTTTCTGTCACGTTGATTCTCAACCTCACTTTGAAATTCCTTGAACTTTTCAAAGGTCTCGCACTTGTGTTTCATTAGGTAGACATACCCATATCTACTCAAGTCATCAGTGAGAGTGAGAACATAACAATAGCCACCGCAAGCCTCAGCACTCATTGGACCGCACACATCAGTATGTATGATTTCCAACAAGTTGGTTGCTCGCTCCATTGTTCCGGAGAACGGAGTCTTGGTCATCTTACCCATGAGGCATGGTTCGCACGTGTCAAATGATTCGTAATCAAGAGACTCCAAAAGTCCATCCGCATGGAGCTTCTTCATGCGCTTGACACCAATGTGACCAAGGCGGCAGTGCCACAAGTATGTGGCACTATCGTTATCAACTTTACATCTTTTGGTATTCACACTATGAATATGTGTAACATCACGTTCGAGATTCATTAAGAATAAACCATTGACCAGCGGGGCATGACCATAAAACATATCTCTCATATAAATAGAACAACCATTATTCTCGGATTTAAATGAGTAGCCTGTAGGGGAACGCGACAAAAAACAAAAATTTTCCGACCTACGCACCAGCCCAGGACCACTATGGAGACTGCATACATGGTTTGATCTTTTTCGTTACCGACTCGTAGCGCAGCGGGAAGTAGAGTCGATGACGATCGGCGGTGCAGATCCCCGCAGCTAGGATTTACAACCTCCCAACCGCGAGGATGTATACCCTCATCTGCTCCTCAGACAGCCCTCCGGGAGGCGGTCGAACAGCCCCCCCGGACGGTGTCGCGGACAGCCCTTCGGGAGGACCTTCGAAACTCGAACGGTCACTCGGACAGCCCTTCGGGAGGACCTTCGAAACTCGGACGGTCACACGGACAGCCCTTCGGGAGGCACTCACGAACTAAGACCGAAACTACGATCTCTCTACAGAGTTGCACACATACGATGTCATCTATCCGGCAGGGCTTCGCCGTCCAGAACTAGTTCCTGCCGGAACCCAGACAGCCTTACGGCTCTACGAAACTCTTTTCGTGGGAGGGAGAGAAGAAGCCAGATAATGCATGGCATGTGTATGAGAGCAAGGGATGAGTGTGGAGGGCTGCCCCTCCACCTCTATTTATAGGAAATCCCAAGGGGGTAGGGTAGTTTCACAAAAAACCCAAAATGCACATGAATGAAGTCCTTCCACAAGGACCTAGGAGTGAAACCAAGGAACAAGAGGGTCCCCAAGGGGGGATACCCCATGTGGACGGCCACACCCCCATGAGGGGCCCAAAAAATGGCTCCTATCCATCCATGTCATCCCCAAGATCTTTTGGAGCAAAGCCCCAAAAGGTGGCTTTCCATAAAGTAACCATAAAGCTGATTTTCACTATTCACGACGACATTTTTCAGCGTCTGATCGAACTGAAAATATTTATGTGGGCTAAGAACATTTCCAGTACCCACTAAAATGATTTCCAACGCGTTCCGAAACAATTCCGGTTTTAGTGATTTTCATCTGCGAAACGCATCTGAAGTGGCTCCGGCAGCTCCGGAACATTTCCGGTTTTTATCTCAGAAAATTCCAAAAAGCTTCCAGAATGATTCTGGCATCCTCCAAGAATTATCAGGCATGTGCCGAAACCAATTTGACTTAATGGTGTATCCCGAAACAACTTTTCGGTATCATCGAAACTTATCCGATGACCTCTCTCTGCGGTACGATTCCGCTGTCCGAAACTTTTCGGTGTCCGAAACTTTTTCGGTGATTTTCTCTCAGACTCCCTGTCTAGTATTCAGCAGATAGATGACCCTTAAGCGTGTGACCCTATAGGTTCGGTGAAGTATAGACATGACCCGGAACCCCTTCCGATCAATGATCAACATCGGAGCCGTGGACACCCATATTGACCCCTATACCCACACGAATAAATATTCGAGTGAACCTCCAGTTGCCGTGTGCTATTCCTGTTGCTTCGCGATATGTTACAAATACCCGAGGTGAGACATGTTGGCATTCCCGTGGATCAACAACTTGTCCACTATGCTAGTTACCTCGTTACCGGTATTGTTCTCTTTTCTCGTTATCGTATTCCGGCATCCCCGTGATCAAATCACAAAGTGTCTGGCCAGACGATGATGGATACCGTAACACCGAGAGGGCCCAGAGATATCTCTCCATCGTCGGAGGAGCAAATCCCAATCTTGAGCTATCAAGTTACTTGACACACTTTTCCATGAACCCGTAAGCCGCCGTAATAGCCACCCATTTACGGATGACGTTTAACAAACCCCAAAGTTCATGAAGCAAGCATGAAGAAACTCGATACTCTCATGGTCTAAGGAATCATGCAAACGTTAACCATCTCTGTGTTATGTACCAATAAACTTGTGACGAATGAATCTCATAGCATAACATCAATTCGGGTCGATTCAACACAAATGTCATTCCTGACATTGTGCCCTCAAAGTTGCTTGGCATAGACATGCCCATGATTGGGAAAACATAATCATCATGCAACACTTGAGCTAGTCTTAGAGGCACGACTAGGAATACATTTTACCGTTTATTATTCCACACGTGCATATGGGTTCTCCCCAGAGCCTTTATGGATATACGGGCTCGGGAACCACAGCAGTTATAGCATGGAACATAAACATAATTATGAACAAGGAGATAATCAATAACATTTATTATTGCCTCTAGGGCATATCTCCTACATAGCCATCTCGCATTAAACGAGATCCAGATACAATGTTCATGCTCAAAGCTGGCACTAAATAACAATTATTGAGGTTTAAAACTAATCCCGTAGGTAAATGTAGAGGTAGCGTGCCGACGGCGATCACATCGACCTTGGAACCATTCCCGACGCGCATCGTCACCTCGTCCTTCGCCAGTCTCCGCTTATTCCGCAGCTCCTGTTTTGAGTTACAAATATGAGCAACCGCACCGGTATCAAATACCCAGGAGCTACTACGAGTACGGGTAAGGTACACATCAATTACATGTATATCACATATACCTTTGGTGTTGCCGGCCTTCTTGTCCGCTAAGTACTTGGGGCAGTTCCGCTTCCAGTGACCACTTCCCTTGCAATAAAAGCACTCAGTCTCAGGCTTGGGTCCATTCTTTGGCTTCTTCCCGGCAACTGGCTTACCGGGCGCGGCAACTCCCTTGCCGTCCTTCTTGAAGTTCTTCTTACCCTTGCCTTTCTTGAACTTAGTGGTTTTATTCACCATCAACACTTGATGTTCCTTTCTGATTTCTACCTCCGCTGATTTCAACATTGAATATACCTCAGGAATGGTTTTTTCCATCCCCTGCATATTGAAGTTCATCACAAAGCTCTTGTAGCTCGGTGGAAGCGACTGAAGGATGCTGTCAATGACCGCGTCATCCGGGAGATTAACTCCCAGCTGAGTCAAGCGGTTGTGCAACCCAGACATTTTGAGTATGTGCTCACTGACAGAACTGTTTTCCTCCATCTTACAACTGAAGAACTTGTCGGAGACTTCATATCTCTCGACCCGGGCATGAGCTTGGAAAACCATTTTCAGCTCTTCGAACATCTCATATGCTCCGTGTTGCTCAAAACGCTTTTGGAGCCCCGGTTCTAAGCTGTAAAGCATGCCGCACTGAACGAGGGAGTAATCATCAGCACGTGACTGCCAAGCGTTCATAACGTCTTGGTTCTCTGGGATGGGTGCGTCACCTAGCGGTGCTTCTAGGACATAATCTTTCTTGGCAGCTATGAGGATGATCCTCAGGTTCCGGACCCAGTCCGTATAGTTGTTGCCATCATCTTTCAGCTTGGTTTTCTCTAGGAACGCGTTGAAGTTGAGGGCAACGTGGGCCATTTGATCTACAAGACATATTGTAAAGATTTTAGACTAAGTTCATGATAATTAAGTTCATCTAATAAAATTATTCAATGAACTCCCACTCAGATAGACATCCCTCCAGTCATCTAAGTGAAACATGATCCGAGTCAACTAGGCCGTGTCCGATCATCACGTGAGACGGACTAGTCAAACATTGGTGAACATCTTCATGTTGATCGTATCTTCTATACGACTCATGCTCGACCTTTCGGTCTTCCGTGTTCCGAGGCCATGTCTGTACATGCTAGGCTCGTCAAGTCAACCTAAGTGTATTGCGTGTGTTCCGAGGCCATGTCTGTACATGCTAGGCTCGTCAACACCCGTTGTATGCGAACGTTAGAATCTATCACACCCGATCATCACGTGGTGCTTCGAAACAACGAACCTTCGCAACGGTGCATAGTTAGGGGGAACACTTTCTTGAAATTATTATAAGGGATCATCTTATTTACTACCGTCGTACTAAGCAAATAAGAAGTAAAACATGATAAACATCACATGGAATCAAGTAGTGACATGATATGACCAATATCATTTTGCTCCTTTTGATCTCCATCTTCGGGGCGCCATGATCATCTTCGTCACCGGCATGACACCATGATCTCCATCATCGTGTCTTCATGAAGTTGTCACGCCAACGATTACTTCTACTTCTATGGCTAACGTGTTTAGCAATAAAGTAAAGTAATTTACATGGCGTTATTCAATGAAACGCATGTCATACAAAAAATAAAGACAACTCCTATGGCTCCTGCCGGTTGTCATACTCATCGACATGCAAGTCGTGATTCCTATTACAAGAACATGATCAATCTCATACATCACATATATCATTCATAACATCTTCTGGCCATATCACATCACATGACACTTGCTGCAAAAACAAGTTAGACGTCCTCTAATTGTTGTTGCATGTTTTTACGTGGCTTCTATAGGTTTCTAGCAAGAACGTTTCTTACCTACGTAAAACCACAACGTGATATGCCAATTACTATTAACCCTTCATAAGGACCCTTTTCATCGAATCCGCTAAAGTGGGAGAGACAGACACCCGCTAGCCACCTTATGCAACTAGTGCATGTCAGTCGGTGGAACATGTCTCACGTAAGCGTACGTGTAAGGTCGGTCCGGGCCGCTTCATCCCACGATGCCGCCGAATCAAGATAAGACTAGTAGCGGCAAGTAAATTGACATGATCTATGCCCACAACTGCTTTCTGTTCTACTCGTGCATAGTAACTACGCATAAACCTGGCTCATGATGCCACTGTTGGGGATTGTAGAAGAATTTTAAAACTTTCTACGCATCACCAAGATCCATCTATGGAGTGTACTAGCAACGAGAGGGAAGGAGTGCATCTACATACCCTTGTAGATCGCGAGCGGAAGCGTTCAAGTGAACGGGGTTGATGGAGTCGTACTCGTCGTGATCCAAATCACCGATGACCGAGCGCCGAACGGACGACACCTCCGCATTCAACACACGTACGGTTGGGAAGACGTCTCCTCCTTCTTGATCCAGCAAGGGGGAAGGAGAGGTTGATGGAGATCCAGCAGCACGACGGCGTGGTGGTGGAAGTAGCGGGGATCCCGGCAGGGCTTCGCCAAGCGCAAGCGGGAGGGAGAGGTGTCACGGGAGGGAGAGGGAGGCGCCAGGGGCTAGGGTACTGCTGCCCTCCCTCCCCCCACTATATATAGGCCCCCTGGGGGGGCGCCGGCCCTGGGGATCCCATCTACATGGGGGGCGGCGGCCAAGGGGGGAAACTTGCCCCCCAAGCCAGGTGGGGCGCCCCCCACCCCCAGGGTTTCCAACCCTAGGCGCAGGGGGAGGCCCATGGGGGGCGCACCAGCCCACCAGGGGCTAGTTCCCCTCCCACTTCAGCCCATGGGGCCCTCCGGGATAGGTGGCCCCACCCGGTGGACCCCCGGGACCCTTCCGGTGGTCCCGATACAATACCGATAACCCCCGAAACTTTCCCGGTGGCCGAAACTGGACTTCCTATATATAATTCTTCACCTCCAGACCATTCCGGAACTCCTCCTGATGTCCCGGATCTCATTCGGGACTCTGAACAACTTTCGGGTTTCCGCATACTAGTATCTCTACAACCCTAGCGTCACCGAACCTTAAGTGTGTAGACCCTACGGGTTCGGGAGACATGCAGACATGACCGAGACGACTCTCCGGTCAATAACCAACAGCGGGATCTGGATACCCATGTTGGCTCCCACATGTTCCACGATGATCTCATCGGATGAACCACGATGTCGAGGATTCAATCAATCCCGTATTCAATTCCCTTTGTCAATCGGTACGTTACTTGCCCGAGATTCGATCGTCGGTATCCCAATACCTCGTTCAATCTCGTTACCGGCAAGTCACTTTACTCGTACCGTAATGCATGATCCCGTGACCAACCACTTGGTCACTTTGAGCTCATTATGATGATGCATTACCGAGTGGGCCCAGAGATACCTCTCCGTCATACGGAGTGACAAATCCCAGTCTCGATCCATGTCAACCCAACAGACACTTTCAGAGATACCTGTAGTGTATCTTTATAGTCACCTAGTTACGTTGTGACGTTTGGTACACCCAAAGCACTCCTACGGCATCCGGGAGTTACACGATCTCATGGTCTAAGGAAAAGATACTTGACATTGGAAAAGCTCTTGCAAACGAACTACACGATCTTTGTGCTATGCTTAGGATTGGGTCTTGTCCATCACATCATTCTCCTAATGATGTGATCCCGTTATCAATGACATCCAATGTCCATAGTCAGGAAACCATGACTATCTGTTGATCAACGAGCTAGTCAACTAGAGGCTTACTAGGGACATGTTGTGGTCTATGTATTCACACATGTATACGATTTCCGGATAACACAATTATAGCATGAACAATAGACAATTATCATGAACAAAGAAATATAATAATAACCATTTTATTATTGCCTCTAGGGCATATTTCCAACACCACCTTGCCGTCACCAGCCCCTTCTCCTGACACGCAGATCTAGTTGCGTCGGTCGCCGCACAACAACCCTAGCCACGACGAGCTCCTCCACCGTGCGGTTCGGGAGCCGCGCCGCAGTCCTCAACTAAACTAGGCTGCTCCACCTTGCCGTCACCAGCTCCTTCTCCGCCCACCTCCCCCTTCTCCTGACACGCAGATCTAGTTGCGTCGGTCGCCGCACAACAACCCTAGCCACGACGAGATCCTCCACCGTGCGGTCCGGGAGCCGCGCCGCAGTTCTCAACTAAACTAGGCTGCTCCACCTTGCCGTCACCAGCCCCTTCTCCGCCCACCTCCCCCTTCTCCTGACACGCAGATCTAGTTGCATCGGTCACCGCGCAACAACCCTAGCCATGACGAGCTCCACCACCGTGCGGTCCGGGAGCCACGCCGCAGTCCTCAACTAAACTAGGCTGCTCCACCTTGCCGTCACCAGCCCCTTCTCCGCCCACCTGCCCCTTCTCCTGACACGCAGATCTAGTTGCGCCGGTCGCCGCGCAACAACCCTAGCCACGACGAGCTCCACCACCGTGCTGTCCAGGAGCCGCGCTGCAGTCCTCAACTAAACTAGGCTGCTCCACCTTGCCGTCACCAGCCCTTTCTCCGCCCACCTCCCCCTTCTCCTGACACGCCCTAAACCCTCTAGATCTTAAAAGCCCCGTATCTTTTATTCTGTTAGGTTTTTGGGGATTCTAAAAATCTTCAACGGGGTTCCCCCAGTTGAATTCGGATGTAACTTTTCGAGTAGATGATTTTTCATATAAAAAACTTTTTAATCCGAGTTCATATGCAAAAGTTATGCCCATTTTACTAAATTGCAGAGAGATTTTGCAAATAAAGTCGAAATTCATATTTGTAAATTTTCCCAACAACTAGACAACATATCACATAGGAAACTTATTTTCTTTTATTTTTTTGACATTTCCATCATTTTCTTTTATTTTTATTTTAAACTGAAAAGGCGGTCAGGGGGTGCATTTAGTAATGGCGCACCTTTACAAAGTGCGTCATTACTATATATATGACTTGGTCAAACCTTGGTCAAAGTTAGTAATGGCGCACTTTGTATAGGTGCGCCATTACTAAGTTTGACATAGTAATGGCGAACCTATGCAAAGTGCGCCATAATAAGTTTGACCAAGGTGTGATCCAGTCGTACACATAGGTATGACGCACTTTGTAAAGGTGCGACATTACTATGTCAACTTAGTAATGGCGCACCTATAAATATTTAGACACCAATATTATGCACCGCAATGCATATTTAGACACCAATATTATGCTTTCCATTGGCGGCTATGTAACAGCGTTGACTGACAGGATGTGTCGAGTTCGCTCCCTCCCGTGCCCGACATTTTTAGGAATTTTATGCCGCTGGAGTTGCTCCTTACAAGTTTGCGCTGCTTATTATTAATAAAATTTATTCAGCTCTTGCGTCTTAGGACACGCAGTCATGAGTCATGCGCCGCGAGTTCGGTCCCACTTTATCACCAAGTATTTTTCGGATGTTTTTGGGGAGTCGCTACCAACTTTGGGCAATGCGAATGGGCGGGCACGTTAGTTCGGCACCCCAAGAAAGAAGGCTATCCGTGAAATGAAGAACTATTGTACAGACATGGGGATGAACACGAAGCGAAAAATTTGCACCCGTTCTACCTTAGGATGGAAGCGAATTGTAAATATGAGACGAAAACTAATTTGGGGAACAAAAGCGGAAACGAAAATGAAATTGGGGAACATAATTTTCATATCTGCACATGCATATTGTGTTTTTTCATGTATAGCCAACTGTAGACCAGCCTAGATACATGGGCTAACTCAAATGTCCTTGAACTTATACTTGTATATGCTGCCAAAAATAAAAATCACGCATAATAGTATACATTATTGTGATATATCATAATAGTTACAGTCACCTTAGCAATTGTCTTTTTGGATTTTATTCTATATTTCTTTGAAGTTCAATAGTTTTTTGAGTTCCAACGATTTTCCACTTTTTATTTGTGCCCCCATGGTAGTATCTTCTTTCCTATTCATTTCCACACAAATTTATACTCCCCCATATCCATATCTCAATTAGCGAAAGGTAGTTTCGCTCCCGGACGGCGTCCAAGCTTGAGGATCTGTCAGTCTATTTCGATAGAAGATGGTGGATCCAAGCAGTGGCAGAGCAAGACAAAAGCCACTAGGGGGCAAAGGTAGATGACAAAGATCTGGGGGGCACAACACTAATTTTCCTCTCATCTAGGCCCTTCAAAAAATCTTCTCACTTTTCTCCAAAGTTGGGTGGGTGGGTCCCCTGGCCTCAACATAGCTTCGCCACTGGATCGAAGACCTGTGGTCGTCCATGCGTCCTTTGGTCACCTTTCCCCTGGAAGCAGCTGTGGTAACTGCTCCAGGGTGTTGGTTCGTCCATAGGTGGTTGACTTCCTGACCGCAAGATAAAAAGTCTTGCCGGCTCTACAGAGGAGCAACGTCGGCACCGGCGCGCCATCCCCTTGTCCTGAAGGTTGTTGTCGGAGATACCCCAGATGTTTGTTTTTGATTTCTTGTTTGTTTGGGTTGTTTTTTGTAATGTTGGTTCTTTGAATATATTGAGCTTAGGCTTTTTTTTCACTAGTGCTAATTTTTTGGTTCTTAGGCCCTGTTTGGTTCATAAGTCCTAGGACATTTTTAAGTCCTAACTTATAAGTCCCAAGTCCCTAAAAAGTCCCTACCTGTTTGGTTCCTGGGACTTAACATGGACTAAAAGACCATATTACAACTATAAGTCCCTATAAGACTCTCCTTGAGAGTCTTATTTCATAAGGCCCAAATGCCCACTTTAAGTCCCTATAAGTCCCTCCTATTTGGTTTAGATGGGACTTATAGGGACTTTTTTAAGTCCCTAGACCAATAAGTCCCTGGAAACAAACACCCTCTTAGATTAGAATAATTTGCTTTTTGAGACAATATAATTGTCTGATAAAAGGCATGAAAATGAAGGTAAAATATGGTAGAAATCAGCCCACTCCGTTTTCACCCAATTGACAATGGATTGCTCAAACGCGGGAGCTATTTCTCGCATTCAACGAGCCTAAAGATTTCTCTCGCTGAAGGATTCCGACTATCGCGCCGGCCCACTATCGCACAACAAAATAGAAAAACCTATCAAGAAAACGATGGCGCGAGCAAAGTTGGCCGGCCCGGCCCAGCCTGGGTCCAACGAGCCAGGCACAGCACGGTCCGGCCCGGCCAGGCACGCTAAGTACGCATGCCGGCCTCTTTGGCCCAGGCACGACCCCTTCACTACATGGGTCGGCACGTCGGCCCGTTTGTCCTGAGTAGGCACGTCGAGGCACGGGCGCAACATCGATCGTTATTGCCTCATTGGCAAACCTGGCCAAATGGGCCAGCCCGGCCCGGCAGGGCACGGCCTGGGTTAAACGGGCCAGGCACGGCTCTGTGCTTTTACCTCCTATAAAAGCCGCCCGCCTCCGTCTCTCCCCCGCACTCCATCTCCATCGCCTCGCCGCCGTTCCCCGCAACCTGTCGACCCAATCTCAATCTCACATCACCTACATCGTCCTCTCCAGATCTTACGCCCGCCCCGCCCGAGGTGAGCACTTGTACATCCCGATCAGCTTGGAGTTCCGATTGGTTGGTAGGCGCTGGTTCGTAGGTCTCGGATCCAGCCAGCGTGGTCTCCCTCCGGAGTTGCTCGTTCCGATTGTGGTTGGTAGGCGCGGCGCGGGTTCATAGGTCTCGGATCCAGCGCCGTCTTGTATCCTGCCTGGCTTTGGCTTTGAGTATTCGTATGAGGAACCTCGACTAGGATAGGATTTAATTAGTTAGGGTTTGTTTGGTAACACCACCTAGGGTTCGATTATCCGTAATAAGGAATCAATCTGACATTTTAGTTAGGGTTTGCTTGGTTGTGGTCAGATTTTGGTTTCTCAACTCTGCCTGTCGCGATTTTGGGCGGAAATTGATGATTTCGGGGGAAAATTGGAGGGATTTTGTGGATGAAAGATGGGGAAACTTGGGGAAATGCTAGATCCACTCGAAACCAAGCAAATCCATGGATCAAAATCAACAAAACTTCATCATGCCAACAAATCAAAAAAAAATTGGGGCTATTTTTGGTGGGGAAATTTCGAATTAGGACGAAAAATCAACAATATCAAGCTAGAAAACGAAAAAGGACATGTTAGCTTGATAGGTATTAATTTGGATGGAATTCATGCTATGTTGTTCGATTTCAGTTTATGCCAGAATGTTAATTTTTTTTTATCAACTGTGTTTGAGCGTAGTAGATTTGTTGCATATTCATGTTCTAGCTCTGTTTGGATAGGTAACAATATTTTTTGGGATCCTAAAATATTTATGCACAGCACTTAACCTGCAGCTGCTGATTAATGTTCTAGTCATATGTGCTGCTTTCCAGCTCTGTTGTTTGGATAGGTATTTGGTTATCGTTTGGGTTTATTTATTATATGTGATACTAATATTTGCCAATGATGATGTATCTTTTGCCAACCAATCTCTAGTCTTCTTCTTGAGGACTGTAAATGCTGGTTTGGTTTTCTGTGCTCACTATGCCCTTGCACATGGGATGCAATTTTTTATTAGCAATTATTTCCCAGCTGTTTAGTTTATTGTTTCCTTTGATGGTGAGGCATTAATTCTGGAGATGCAATTTTCTTGCTCACACAATAATACAATGAATGATGGGATCTCTATCTACTTTGAACCAAATTATATTATATTCCCTCTGTTAATTATTTTTCTGTTTTGGGTGATTGAGTGTATTCATTCTTTTTGTTTAGTTGCCTATCAGAATACATGGTTGAATTGCTTTCACTTCATATTAATAACTATTCTGTCGCACAATGCAAATATGCTGCTGTCCTAACTAATTAAGTAGAAGCTTGGTGCTGTATGGTTTCTTCCTGACATTAAATCCTCCCCTGTTTGTGCTGTACCAGCTGGTAGCAGCAACTGTTATGCTGCAGTCTTCTTTGCCGCCAAAAGGAAAAGATGCTCTACAAAATCCACTCCCATGCCCAAATCCAAGACCTGCAGGCCCGCTCCGATGAGCTGGGCCACTCCAATGACATGCAGGTGAATCTTGTCTCTCTGGAGTCGGTGCGCATAGCGCGCGAGTCGTATGCACTCCTCTGCCCGCTGATCATGGAGTCGAGGTCCTGGGCATGCCCGGAGCTGGATTCCCTCTCGGTTGTGGCAGGCTTGTCGCTGGAAATCCAAAAGCTCGAGCATGATGTGTTACCCCAGCTCATGGTTCAGGAGGCCAAGCTGGAACGGGGCGCCCTGGAAGCCCTCCTACTCATGAAGAACTCAGCAATTAAGCTCTTACATCGGAGTAAGTGCTTTAAGGAAGCCTTGGGCTTAGTGCTTGACGAGGAGGATCTGGTCTCAGACCGAGTTGAAGAGCTGAGCATAGTGCTAAAGGATATTGCTGTTCATGTACTCGAATATAATTGCAACATTGACTGGATTCAGGTGCGTCTCCCGTGGCTGGTCCAGCGGGTCACCGATGTGTTGGAGACCCCGGTTCGTTTCCGTGATTCTAATGAGTACTGATGAGTAGACTTATCAGCCAGCTCGAGGCTGTTGTGATGAGTATTTCTTAGGGGCGTGGCAAACAGTTTAGAATCAACCCTTTATGTTTGGATGTGTTATTAATGGATTTTAAATGATATGTATCTTGGGTAGTGTTTTCTCATTCTGTGCTAGTAGGGTACAACTTGCAATTACTTTCATTTTTTTTTGTTGAGAAACATCCATTCTGTGTTTTGCTGTACAGTCGCATGGAGGTATTCGCTCTTTTTGGGGAATATATGCCAAAAGAATATAGTATGTTAGAAAAGAAATCCCAAATTTAAGTCTTTTAAGAGGTACTACATACGGATGAATATAGACATACTTCAGAACGTGGATTCACTCATTTTGCTCCGTATGTAGTTTCCTAGTGAAATCTCTTAAAAGACTTGTATATTTAGGAACGGAGGGATCTGTGAGTGTCCATGATTAAAGCTT
This sequence comes from Aegilops tauschii subsp. strangulata, assembly GCF_002575655.3. Lineage (NCBI taxonomy): Eukaryota > Viridiplantae > Streptophyta > Magnoliopsida > Poales > Poaceae > Aegilops > Aegilops tauschii. The sequence goes on along the minus strand of NC_053038.3, from coordinate 15,191,402 downwards.
TGCAAATATCATAAACAAAACATTACTTGAAGCTGAATTGAATTGAAATGTGATTAGCCTTCCACTAGCCAGCCAAGGAGGAAGGAGCCCATCGTGCGCCACCATTCCATCCTCCATATCTCCATTTCCTCTTGTCGCGCCGCAGTCCTCAACTCCACCTTGTCGTCACCAGCCCCTTCTTCGCCCACCCCCCCTTCTCCTGACACGTAGATCTAGTTGCATCGGTCGCCGCGCAACAATCCTAGCCACGACGAGCTCCACCACCGTGCGGTTCCGGAGCCGCGTCGCAGTCCTCAACTAAACTAGGCTGCTCCACCTGTTGGGCATCGTAGCATAATTTTAAAATTTTCTACGCATCACCAAGATCCATCTATGGAGTGTACTAGCAACGAGAGGGAAGGAGTGCATCTACATACCCTTGTAGATCGCGAGCGGAAGCGTTCAAGTGAACGGGGTTGATGGAGTCGTACTCGTCGTGATCCAAATCACCGATGACCGAGCGCCGAACGGACGGCACCTCCGCGTTCAACACACGTACGGTTGGGAAGACGTCTCCTCCTTGATCCAGCAAAGGGGAAGGAGAGGTTGATGGAGATCCAGCAGCACGACGGCGTGGTGGTGGAAGTAGCGGGGATCCTGGCAGGGCTTCGCCAAGCGCAAGCGGGAGGGAGAGGTGTCACGGGAGGGAGAGGGAGGCGCCAGGGGCTAGGGTACTGCTGCCCTCCCTCCCCCCCCACTATATATAGGCCCCCTGGGGGGGCGCCGGCCCTTGGGATCCCATCTACATGGGGGGGGCGGCGGCCAAGGGGGGAAACTTGCCCCCCAAGCCAGGTGGGGCGCCCCCCACCCCCAGGGTTTCCAACCCTAGGCGCAGGGGAGGCCCATGGGGGGCGCACCAGCCCGCCAGGGACTGGTTCCCCTCCCACTTCAGCCCATGGGGCCCTCCGGGATAGGTGGCCCCACCCGGTGGACCCCCGGGACCCTTCCGGTGGTCCCGGTACAATACCGATAACCCCCGAAACTTTTCCGGTGGCCGAAACTGGACTTCCTATATATAATTCTTCACCTCCGGACCATTCCGGAACTCCTGATGTCCGGGATCTCATCCGGGACTCCGAACAACTTTCGGGTTTCCGCATACTAGTATCTCTACAACCCTAGCGTCACCGAACCTTAAGTGTGTAGACCCTACGGGTTCGGGAGACATGCAGACATGACTGAGACGACTCTCCGGTCAATAACCAACAGCGGGATCTGGATACCCATGTTGGCTCCCACATGTTCCACGATGATCTCATCGGATGAACCACGATGTCGAGGATTCAATCAATCCCGTATTCAATTCCCTTTGTCAATCGGTACGTTACTTGCCCGAGATTCGATCGTCGGTATCCCAATACCTCGTTCAATCTCGTTACCGGCAAGTCACTTTACTCGTACCGTAATGCATGATCCCGTGACCAACCACTTGGTCACTTTGAGCTCATTATGATGATGCATTACCGAGTGGGCCCAGAGATACCTCTCCGTCATACGGAGTGACAAATCCCAGTCTCGATCCGTGTCAACCCAACAGACACTTTCAGAGATACCTGTAGTGTATCTTTATAGTCACCCAGTTACGTTGTGACGTTTGATACACCCAAAGCACTCCTACGGCATCCGGGAGTTACACGATCTCATGGTCTAAGGAAAAGATACTTGACATTGGAAAAGCTCTAGCAAACGAACTACACGATCTTTGTGCTATGCTTAGGATTGGGTCTTGTCTATCACATCATTCTCCTAATGATGTGATCCCGTTATCAATGACATCCAATGTCCATAGTCAGGAAACCATGACTATCTGTTGATCAACGAGCTAGTCAACTAGAGGCTTACTAGGGACATGTTGTGGTCTATGTATTCACACATGTATTACGATTTCCGGATAACACAATTATAGCATGAACAATAGACAATTATCATGAACAAAGAAATATAATAATAACCATTTTATTATTGCCTCTAGGGCATATTTCCAACAGTCTCCCACTTGCACTAGAGTCAATAATCTAGTTACATTGTGATGAATCGAACACCCATAGAGTTCTGGTGTTGATCATGTTTTGCTCTAGGGAGAGGTTTAGTCAACGGATCTGCTACATTCAGGTCCGTATGTACTTTAAAAATATCTATGTCTCCATTTTGAACACTTTCACGAATGGAGTTGAAGCGACGCTTGATATGCGTGGTCTTCCTGTGAAACCTGGGCTCCTTGGCAAGGGCAATAGCTCCAGTGTTATCACAGAAGAGAGTCATCGGGCCCGACGCATTGGGAATCACCCCTAGGTCGGTAATGAACTCCTTCATCCAGACTGCTTCTTGTGCTGCCTCTGAGGCAGCCAAGTACTCCGCTTCACATGTTGTGACGCCCCCGATTTGACCGTACACTAATCATGCACGCAAATGTGTACGACCAAGATCAGGGACTCACGGGAAGATATCACAACACAACTCTAAAACCTAAATAAGTCATACAAGCATTATAATACAAGCCAGGGGCCTCGAGGGCTCGAATACAAGTGCTCGATCATAGACGAGTCAGCGGAAGCAACAATATCTGAGTACAGACATAAGTTAAACAAGTTTGCCTTAAGAAGGCTAGCACAAAAGTAGCAACGATCGAAAAGGCAAGGCCTCCTGCCTGGGACCTCCTAACTACTCCTGGTCGTCGTCAGCGGCCTGCACGTAGTAGTAGGCACCTCCAGTGTCGTAGGTGTCGTCGTCGACGGTGGCGTCTGGCTCCTGAACTCCAGCATCTGATTGCGACAATCCGGTATAGAAAGGGGAAAAGAGGGAGAAAAGCAACCGTGAGTACTCATCCAAAGTACTCGCAAGCAAGGAGCTACACTACATATGCATGGTTATATGTGTAAAGGGACATATCAGTGGACTGAACTGCAGAATGCCGGAATAAGAGGGGGATAGCTAGTCCTGTCGAAGACTACGCTTCTGGGCATCTCCATCTTGCAGCATATAGGAGAGAGTAGATTGAAGTCCTCCAAGTAGCATCGCATAGCATAATCCTACCCAGCGATCCCCTCCTCGTCGCCCTGTTAGAGAGCGATCACCGGGTTGTATCTGGCACTTGGAAGGGTGTATTTTACTCAGTATCCAGTTCTAGTTGTCATAAGCTCAAGGTACAACTCCGGGTCGTCCTTTTACCGAGGGACACGGCTATTCGAATAGATAGTCTTCCCTGCAGGGGTGCACCACATAACCCAACATGCTCGATCCCATTTGGCCGGACACACTTTTCTGGGCCATGCCCGGCCTCGTAAGATCAACACGTCGCAGCCCCACCTAGGCTCAACCGAGAGGCCAGCACGTCGGTCTAAACCTATGCGCGCAGGGGTCTGGGCCCATCGCCCTATGCACACCTGCACGTTGCGTACGCGGCCGGAAGCAGACCTAGCCTAGTGGCGTTCCAGTCCAATCCGGCGCGCGCCACTCAGTCGCTGACGTCAAAAGAGCTTCGGCTGATACCACGACGTCGGGATACCCATAACTACTCCCACGTAGATGGTTAGTGCGTATAGACCAAATGGCCAGACTCAGATCAAATACCAAGATCTCGTTAAGCGTGTTAAGTATCCGCGAACGCCGACCAGGGCCAGGCCCACCTCTCACCTAGGCGGTCTCAACCTGCCATGTCGCTCCGCCACAAAGATCCACTTGCGGGTACTCCTACGAGCCGACCCGACTTTAGTCATCACATGTATCATGTGTATAGTATATAAGTATATGCCCGTGTTCACCGCCCAGGTGATCACGGCCCGATAGTATAGCACAGCAGACGGACAAGAATATAGGGCCACTGATGGAAATCTAGCATCCTAGACTAAGCATGTAGGATTGCAGGTAAAGGTAACAACAGTAGTAGCAAGGATAGGCTATGCATCAGGATAGGATATCGAAAGTAGTAACATGCTACACTACTCTAATGCAAGTAGTAGAGAGTAGAGTAGGCGATATCTGGTGATCAAGGGGGGGCTTGCCTGGTTGCTCTGGCAAGTAGGAGGGGTCGTCGACTCCGTAGTCGAACTGGGCAGCAGCAGTGTCGGTCTCGTAGTCTACCGGAGAGAAGAGGGGGAAGAAACAGTAAATACAATGCAAACATAAGCATGACGATGCGTGACATGACAATGAGCGGTGCTAGGGGTGTCCTAACGCGACAGTAGGTGGTACCGGGGAAGGGGGGAACATCCGGGAGGTATTCCCGATGTTTCGCGTTTTCGTACAGACGGACCGGAGGGGGAAAGTTGCTAGTTCGATAGGTTAGGGAGGTGTGGTGGATGAACGGACTGCGTATTCGGATTCGTCTCGTCGTTCTGAGCAACTTTCATATAGAAAACATTTTCATCCGAGTTACGGTTTAAAAGATATGAATTTTCAAAGTTTATTTGAATTTCTGGAATTATTTAATTAACAGAAAAGGGATATGACGTCAGCATGACGTAGGAGTGACATCAGCGGTCAACAGTCCGGGTTGACTGGTCAAACTGACAAGGGGGACCCACCTGTCATAGACAGTGGGTTAACAGAGGATTAACTAATTAGTTTTTTAGTTAATTAACTACTGGGTCCACCTGTCAGTGAGAGATTAATTAAACTAATTATTTTTATTTATAAAACATTTTCTTTTCTTTTTTTAATTTTTGCGGCGGGGCCCGCATGTCAGTGACTGGGCCTGCCCAGTCAGCAGTTGACTGGGTCAACCCAGTCAACTGGGGCCCGTGGGGGCCACTGGCAGGGTCACTGGGGGTGGGCCAGGCCAGCCACGTCGGCGGCCGGCGCCGGCGCAACTCCGGCGACCAAAACCACGGCGGTCCCTCGCCGGAGTTGGCCGGAATCGCGATACGGGGCTCGGGGAGGAACGGGGCTAGGCCCATTCGAAAGAGTTCGCAGCGCCGCATCCAGGGGTGGCCGGGGCTTCGCCGGACTCGGCCGGAATCGGCGCCGGCGAGCGGCGGAGGCGGCGGCGCGCACGGGTGCTCGACGGGGACATGGCTACGGCAGGCGGTCGAGCAAGCGGAGGGGCTGGGGAGCTTCTACGTGCGGTAGGGAGCGCTGTGGGCTTGAGCCCGTGACCATTTGGTCACCGGAGACCCGCCGGCGGCGAGCTCCGCGGCGCGGCGTTCGGGCGCGCGTGGGGGAGCAGCTACGGAGCGCGGGCGAGCTAGCGGAGAGGGGGAGGAGGTAGAGGAGCTCACAGTGGAGCCGTAGGGGGTGGCAGCGAGCTCGGGGAGGGCGCGGGGTAGCCGGAGTCGGCGATGATCGACGGCGGACGTGCGGGGAAGACGAGCTCGGGGAGGTCGATGCAGTGACGCTCGGCTCGTTCCCGATGGCGCAGTCGGTGTAGTCGACGGCGGGGAGTCGCTCGGGCACGTCGTCGGGGCGATCTGAGCACGGTGGCCGCGGGAACTACGGTGAACGGCGGCGAGCGCTCTCGGGCAGAGGGGAACGGAGGGGAGAGGGAGGGGGATCTGGCGGGGGAGAAGGCGCAGAGGCCGAGGGAGAGCGGGGGCGAGTGGGAGAGAGGCCCGAGGAGGCGGGGGAGCTGGCGCCCTTATCCTCCCCGTCGCCGGCGAGGGGGTGCGGCGGGGACGGCCACTGTTCCGCCCCCGGTCGGGGGAACAGGGAAGGGGCGAGGGGGAGAGTGGGCTGGGCCGGGGCGCGGGGCGCGGGTGGCGGCCCAGCTTGGGCCGGGGGGGGTTTGGGCCGCGGGTCCAGTGGGGGGGGGAGGCCTGCTCTTTTTTTTCTTTTGACTATTTTGTTTTCTGTTTTCTCTTATTTGTTTATTTCCTTTTTTGTTTTATTTCATTTAAAAGTATTTAGACATTTTATAAAAATGTGATTTCTCCACCATAATTACCAGTGTATTATTTAGAACCCACTGAACATTTTTTTTTGAATTTTTGAAGACTTTTATTTTCCACTTTTAAATTTAATTGAAGTTTGAACTAGGAGTTTGACAAGGGTGTGGTTCAAATGTGATCTAGCCCTGTTTAGCAATAAGATTAGCTTAATCACAGGGGGTTACTGTAGCATGATTCTCAGGGTGTTACAAATCTCCTCCACTACAAGAAATCTCGTCCCGAGATTTAGGAGGTAGAAGGAAACAGTGCGGGGTATTCTTCGCGCAGACGATCCTCTCGTTCCCAAGTGGCCTCATCTTCAGAATGGTGCGACCACTGGACTTTGAGAAACTTGATCGCCTTCTGACGTGTGCGGCGTTCAGCTTGGTCGAGAATGCGGACCGGATGCTCCTTATAGGAGAGGTCTTGCTGCAATTCGAGCACTTCGTGATCCACCGCTCGGATTGGATCCTTGAAGCAACGGCGGAGCTGTGACACATGGAACACATCGTGAACCTGAGAAAGGTTCGGCGGTAGTTCCAGTTGGTATGCCACTTTTCCACGCCTTTCGAGAATAGTGAATGGGCCAATATAGCGAGGAGCTAGTTTGCCCTTGATCCCGAATCGGTGAGCACCCTTCATAGGTGTGACTCGAAGATAAGCCTTTTCGCCAGGTTGATAGACCATGTCTTTATGATGACGGTCATACTGACTCTTCTGACGTGACTGAGCAGTTTTGAGATTCTCGCGTATAATGCGGACTTGTTCTTCGGCATCTTGGATAATATCCGGACCGAAGAGTGGACGTTCCCCAGTTTCTGACTAGTTCAGAGGGGTTCGGCACTTTCGTCCATATAACACTTCGAAGGGGGCCATCTTCAGACTAGCTTGATAGCTATTATTATAGGAGAACTCAGCATACGGGAGAGATTCCTCCCATTTCTTGCCGAAGGAAATAATGCAAGCTCGAAGCATGTCTTCGAGAACTTGATTGACGCGTTCAACTTGTCCTTGCGATTGAGGGTGAAACGCAGTACTGAATGACAGATGAGTTCCCATTGCTTCTTGGAAACTTGCCCAGAATCTTGAAGTGAATAAGCTGCCACGGTCTGAGCTGATAACCAATGGAATACCGTGGAGTGAAACAATCCTGGACATATAGAGCGTTGCCAACTGGCTAGCAGTAATCGTTTCTTTGACTGCCAGGAAATGTGCAACTTTGGAAAGCCGGTCAATGACGACAAGAATAGCATCATTACCTTTCTGCGATTTGGGAAATCCAGTGACGAAGTCCATCTCAACATGGTCCCATTTCCATTCAGGAATAGAGATAGGTTGCAGAGTTCCAGCAGGCCTTTGATGTTCTGCTTTGATGCGACGGCAAACGTCACACTCAGCAACATAACGAGCAATGTCTTGCTTCATATTAGTCCACCAGAATCTCTGACGGATATCTTGGTACATCTTTGTACTACCAGGATGGATACAAAGAGGCGTATCATGAGCTTCTTTCATAACTTCCTGTGTCATATCCAGGTTTTTCTCTGCACATGGCACCACTAGGCGGCCCTTGAAGTATAGGGTGCCATCTTCAGAAATGGTGAAGAATGAGGGCTTTCCTTCTGCGAGGTAGCGCTTAATCTTGTGGGCTTCAGAGTCATACCCCTGTAGCCTTTTGATGCTGTCCTCGAGATCTGGTTTAGCAACTAGGGTATTGAGGGAACCCTGGGTAACAACACGGAGGTTCATCTTGCGGAACTCCTTAGGGGGGGGAGCGAGTGCACCCGGAGGAACAATATGGAGGTTCAACTTCCTGAATTCTTCAACAAGCGAGGGCTGAACTTTGTGAACCTGGAGGTGGTTGCAGTAAGACTTGCGGATCAAGGCATCAACCATTACATTAGCCTTGCCTGGAGTATAGGAAATACCCAAGTCAAAGTCTGCAACGAGCTCCATCCATCTCTGTTGACGGAGGTTCAGATCTGGTTGAGTAAACAGATACTTCAGACTTTGGTGGTCAGTGAAGATCTCGCAACGATTACCGAGAAGGTAATGTCGCCACTGTTTCAGCGCATGAATGACGGCAGCAAGTTCGAGGTCGTGAACTGGGTAGTTCTCTTCGTGAGGGCGCAATTGTCGAGAGGCATAAGCAATCACTCTGCGGTCTTGCATTAGGACACAACCTAAGCCTTGACGGGAAGCGTCGCAGTAAATGACAAAGTTCTTCTTAGTATCAGGTGGAGCTAGAACTGGAGCAGAAGTCAACTTGTCTTTGAGTGCTTGGAAACTTTCCTGACATTTGTCTGTCCATTGGAACTTGACGCCCTTATGCAACAGGTTAGTCAGAGGCCTGGCGATCTTAGAGAAGTTCTCGACGAATCGACGGCAATAGCTGGCGAGACCGAGAAAACTTCTGACTTGCTTAACGTTCTTGGGAGGAGTCCAATCAAGAATAGCCTGAACTCGCTCGGGGTTGACGGCAATACCATCCTTAGAGATGACATGCCCCAGATAGGTTACTTCGGGTAGCCAGAATTCACATTTGGAGAACTTGGCATATAGTTGATGTTCTCGTAGCTTTTCCAGCACAAGACGAAGATGTTCAGCATGTTCTTCTTCGTTCTTGGAAAATATCAGGATATCATCCAGATAAACCACGACGAACTTGTCGAGGTAATCCATGAATATGTAGTTCATCAGACGAGAGAAGGTGGCTGGAGCATTGGTTAAACCAAAAGACATGACGGTGTACTCGTATGAACCATAGCGAGTCACGAAGGCGGTCTTTGGGATATCCTCTTCGCGAACACGGATCTGGTGGTAGCCCAACCTCAAGTCGAGCTTAGAGAACACTGACGAACCCGCCAGTTGATCATACAGATCATTGATCCGAGGAAGAGGGTATTTATTCTGAATGGTAGCTTGGTTTATAGGACGGTAGTCTTGAACTAATCGGTTTGTCCCATCCTTCTTCTTGACAAAGAGAGAAGGTGCTCCCCAAGGAGAGCAACTTGGGCGAATGAATCCTTTGCAAAGAGACTTGTCGATTTCCTCCTTAAGCTCAAGGAGTTCATGCGGCGGCATTTTGTAGGGTCGCTTGGCTATAGGAGTGGTGCCTGGTTTCAAGTCGATGATGAATTCGACAGCTCTAGCAGGGGGAATCCCTGGAAGCTCTTCAGGGAAGACGTCGAGGAATTCACGCACGATGGGAATATTTTCAATGCCCTCGAGTGGTGCAGCGTTCAATGCATTCAATGCATAGAGCCTTGCCTCGGCATTTTGCACCAGATTAGCTTGGTAAGCAACTATTTCATCTGAAGGGTGTAGCAGATGGACGGTTTTAGTGGCGCAAACTATAGAAGCAGTATGCGCTTTCAACCAATCCATACCCAAGATGAGGTCGATGTTAGACGTCTTCAGGATAATGGGAGAGGCATAGAATTCCAGCCCTTTGATTTCCACGGGGACATCGATGCCAACCAAGGAGGTTTGACACTGTCCCACGGGGGTTTTGACCAATACAGAGGTGTTCATCTCCTCGCATTTAACGTCGTGCTTGTATGCAAAATCTTCTGACATGAATGAATGCGATGCACCTGTATCAAATAAAACGGATGCTGGTACTGAATTTACGAGGAGTGTACCCATCACAGTAGCAGGCTGGTCTTGAGCTTCGTTGAGATCAACGTGGTTGGCATGAGCACGACCATAAGACTTAGCATTGTTGTTGCGGGGCTGATTGTTACCACGGCCAGTTGCTGGAAGGGCCAGTTGATTCTGGTTCTGGTTGCATTCTTTAGCACGGTGCCCTGGCTGACCACACCTGAAGCACAAGCCATTATTCGGAGTGGGAACAGGAGCTTGGGATGGTGGAGCTGGAAGTCTTGACTGCCTGGACGGTGGTGTAGGCAGGCGAGGTGCAGCATAGGTCTGCTTTGGGGCAGAAGCATTTGGACGATACATGCTGTTCGGGATCCATATCTTACGCTTCTGTGAGGGCGGGCCCGAAGATGAGCCCGTGTCACGGTTGCGCCTGTGAGAGCTCTGGTATTCCTGCAGGCCAATTTCGACATTGATGGCCTTGTTCACCAAGGTGGCGAAATCAGCAAAGTCATGCACTAGGAGTGCGAGCTTGATGTCAGCTTGAAGGCCATCACGGAACTTCTCCTGTCTGCGTGCATCAGTTGCAATGTCTTCTTCAGCATAGCGGGACAAGTCCAGAAACTCCCGCTGATAAGCTTCGACAGATTTGTTGCCTTGGGTGAGGTTGCGGAACTCACGCTTCTTCCGGTCCATGACTCCCTGAGGAATGAAGCGGGCACGAAAAGCAGCTTGGAAGTCTGGCCAGGTGATGATTGTTCCAGCTGGCAGAGTACGCCTGTGGCTGTCCCACCATTGAGCTGCGGGTCCCTTCAAGAAGAAGGAAGCAAAATTGACATAGCTGGCAGGGGCTACATCAGCAGACTCCAACTCATAGGTGATGTCACGGAGCCAGTCATCAGCATCCAGAGGCTGAGTTGAGCTGCGGTAGATGGTTGGGTTGAGGCGTATGAAATCTTGAAGAGTCACTTGGGCTGGCTGTTGGTTCATATTGGGGCGAGGAAACTGAGCCATCATATTTTCCATGAATTGGCGGTTCAGTTCAAACTGTTGGATCATACCAGCCATGTACTCAGGTGGTGGTGGGGCATCGCCACCACGACCACGACCACCTGGTCTAACCATCCTGCTAATATATAACAGGGGTAGTTCAGCATTGAGAAAATTGGCAATGACAAGAATCATTCATGATGAAACATGCATAATTGAAAGGAGCACGATAGCTACTACATAGTAGTCGGCATAACTTACAAAAGGGGTCATGCATAGAGTTCAGTACATGGACTAAAACATCATAGGCGGCACACAGGCTCGCGGCGACTGAAACTAATACTACAAGCAAGTCTACATCAGTCCCAAGAGGTACTGTGGAGGTAATCGTAGCCCGACAGCTGGTAGTGAGGCAACGGATAGCTCTCCACGTCAGCAGGCTGGGGGCCGCGGATACTCAGGTGTAGAGCCCGACGCTCAGGTGGCAGAAGAGAACCAAGTGCGGGAGAGTAGCCTCCCACCTCTGGCCAACCAACACCGTGGGGCATCACGGTCCTGGCTGGGTAGATCGCAGCACGCGGTACCTGTCTAGATCGGACAAAGGGGTGCAGCAGCGTCAGAGCACGGTAAAGGTGCTGACGGGTGTTGTACATCTCGTGGCGAAGAGCTCGGTTAGCTCGATCCAGCCCATCAGCATGCAGAACCAGGTGCTGATGGTAGAAGGGCTCCCGGGTGACAGTGGAGTAGGCAGCAGTGTAGTATCCCTCCGCACCAATATCAGAGGCGATAGCAATGTGCCTGAAGGGGGAGGTGTCCAACTCCCGATACTCTCCACGAAGACGTGTCAGAGCAGCATAGGCTGCATCGTGGACAGCCATATTGATGGTCACACCAACACCATGTGCTGTGTGCAGCATAGTGGTGGAGTCGTACTCCCGAGAGTAGAGGTGGACGATGGCACGGTACTGCTCCTGGTTAAAGTCCTGGAACTCCTCGTAGACGGTGTACTCAGGGTGCCAGCGATAACCCAGATAGGTCATCAGCTCAGCTAGCACCGCAGGTGATCCCGAGGCACCAACGGCCATCGTGTGGCGAACAACCTGCCTCGTGGGTTCCATCTGAAAGCAAAGACGTTTCAAAGGAGTCAAATGACAGTGTGTGAGTTGTCCAAAATACTATTCTAAGAAACAACTATGGCTTATCCATCTTAGGGGTGAACGCGGTCACGGGATCCTAGTGTTAGAGTTAGTAAACTCGTTTAACCCGAATAGAAGAGAGCTCAGAGTCCCAGAGTAAAGGTCGGGGAGTAAAAGATCCTAGTACCACCCAATGGCGACGTGGGCCCGTAAGCCGCACAGCCATGTTAGTAAAAGTTTTGCAATGACTAGACTCGACTTCGGCCAAGGAGTGTGGAAGGGGGTTCCTACAGGCAGTCGGCTCTGATACCAACTTGTGACGCCCCCGATTTGACCGTACACTAATCATGCACGCAAATGTGTACGACCAAGATCAGGGACTCACGGGAAGATATCACAACACAACTCTAAAACATAAATAAGTCATACAAGCATTATAATACAAGCCAGGGGCCTCGAGGGCTCGAATACAAGTGCTCGATCATAGACGAGTCAGCGGAAGCAACAATATCTGAGTACAGACATAAGTTAAACAAGTTTGCCTTAAGAAGGCTAGCACAAAAGTAGCAACGATCGAAAAGGCAAGGCCTCCTGCCTGGGACCTCCTAACTACTCCTGGTCGTCGTCAGCGGCCTGCACGTAGTAGTAGGCACCTCCAGTGTCGTAGGTGTCGTCGTCGACGGTGGCGTCTGGCTCCTGAACTCCAGCATCTGATTGCGACAATCCGGTATAGAAAGGGGAAAAGAGGGAGAAAAGCAACCGTGAGTACTCATCCAAAGTACTCGCAAGCAAGGAGCTACACTACATATGCATGGTTATATGTGTAAAGGGACATATCAGTGGACTGAACTGCAGAATGCCGGAATAAGAGGGGGATAGCTAGTCCTGTCGAAGACTACGCTTCTGGGCATCTCCATCTTGCAGCATATAGGAGAGAGTAGATTGAAGTCCTCCAAGTAGCATCGCATAGCATAATCCTACCCAGCGATCCCCTCCTCGTCGCCCTGTTAGAGAGCGATCACCGGGTTGTATCTGGCACTTGGAAGGGTGTATTTTACTCAGTATCCAGTTCTAGTTGTCATAAGCTCAAGGTACAACTCTGGGTCGTCCTTTTACCAAGGGACACGGCTATTCGAATAGATAGACTTCCCTGCAGGGGTGCACCACATAACCCAACACGCTCGATCCCATTTGGCCGGACACACTTTTCTGGGCCATGCCCGGCCTCGTAAGATCAACACGTCGCAGCCCCACCTAGGCTCAACCGAGAGGCCAGCACGTCGGTCTAAACCTATGCGCGCAGGGGTCTGGGCCCATCGCCCTATGCACACCTGCACGTTGCGTATGCGGCCGGAAGCAGACCTAGCCTAGTGGCGTTCCAGTCCAATCCGGCGCGCGCCACTCAGTCGCTGACGTCAAAAGAGCTTCGGCTGATACCATGACGTCGGGATACCCATAACTACTCCCACGTAGATGGTTAGTGCGTATAGACCAAATGGCCAGACTCAGATCAAATACCAAGATCTCGTTAAGCGTGTTAAGTATCCGCGAACGCCGACCAGGGCCAGGCCCACCTCTCACCTAGGCGGTCTCAACCTGCCCTGTCGCTCCGCCACAAAGATCCACTTGCTGGTACTCCTACGAGCCGACCCGACTTTAGTCATCACATGTATCATGTGTATAGTATATAAGTATATGCCCGTGTTCACCGCCCAGGTGATCACGGCCCGATAGTATAGCACAGCAGACGGACAAGAATGTAGGGCCACTGATGGAAATCTAGCATCCTAGACTAAGCATGTAGGATTGCAGGTAAAGGTAACAACAGTAGTAGCAAGGATAGGCTATGCATCAGGATAGGATATCGAAAGTAGTAACATGCTACACTACTCTAATGCAAGTAGTAGAGAGTAGAGTAGGCGATATCTGGTGATCAAGGGGGGGCTTGCCTGGTTGCTCTGGCAAGTAGGAGGGGTCGTCGACTCCGTAGTCGAACTGGGCAGCAGCAGTGTCGGTCTCGTAGTCTACCGGAGAGAAGAGGGGGAAGAAACAGTAAATACAATGCAAACATAAGCATGACGATGCGTGACATGACAATGAGCGGTGCTAGGGGTGTCCTAACGCGACAGTAGGTGGTACCGGGGAAGGGGGGGAACATCCGGGAGGTATTCCCGATGTTTCGCGTTTTCGGACAGACGGACCGGAGGGGGAAAGTTGCTAGTTCGATAGGTTAGGGAGGTGTGGTGGATGAACGGACTGCGTATTCGGATTCGTCTCGTCGTTCTGAGCAACTTTCATATAGAAAACATTTTCATCCGAGTTACGGTTTAAAAGATATGAATTTTCAAAGTTTATTTGAATTTCTGGAATTATTTAATTAACAGAAAAGGGATATGATGTCAGCATGACGTAGGAGTGACATCAGCGGTCAACAGTCCGGGTTGACTGGTCAAACTGACAAGGGGGACCCACCTGTCATAGACAGTGGGTTAACAGAGGATTAACTAATTAGTTTTTTAGTTAATTAACTACTGGGCCCACCTGTCAGTGAGAGATTAATTAAACTAATTATTTTTATTTATAAAACATTTTCTTTTCTTTTTTTAATTTTTGCGGCGGCCAAAACCACGGCGGTCCCTCGCCGGAGTTGGCCGGAATCGCGCTACGGGGCTCGGGGAGGAACGGGGCTAGGCCCATTCGAAAGAGTTCGCAGCGCCGCATCCAGGGGTGGCCGGGGCTTCGCCGGACTCGGCCAGAATCGGCGCCGGCGAGCGGCGGAGGCGGCGGCGCGCACGGGTGCTCGACGGGGACATGGCTACGGCAGGCGGTCGAGCAAGCGGAGGGGCTGGGGAGCTTCTACGTGCGGTGGGGAGCGCTGTGGGCTTGAGCCCGTGACCATTTGGTCACCGGAGACCCGCCGGCGGCGAGCTCCGCGGCGCGTCGTTCGGGCGCGCGTGGGGGAGCAGCTACGGAGCGCGGGCGAGCTAGCGGAGAGGGGGGAGGAGGTAGAGGAGCTCACAGTGGAGCCGTAGGGGGTGGCAGCGAGCTCGGGGAGGGCGCGGGGTAGCCGGAGTCGGCGATGATCGACGGCGGACGTGCGGGGAAGACGAGCTCGGGGAGGTCGATGCAGTGACGCTCGGCTCGTTCCCGATGGCGCAGTCGGTGTAGTCGACGGCGGGGAGTCGCTCGGGCACGTCGTCGGGGCGATCTGAGCACGGTGGCCGCGGGAACTACGGTGAACGGCGGCGAGCGCTCTCGGGCAGAGGGGAACGGAGGGGAGAGGGAGGGGGATCTGGCGGGGGAGAAGGCGCAGAGGCCGAGGGAGAGCGGGGGCGAGTGGGAGAGAGGCCCGAGGAGGCGGGGGAGCTGGCGCCCTTATCCTCCCCGTCGCCGGCAAGGGGGTGCGGCGGGGACGGCCACTGTTCCGCCCCCGGTCGGGGGAACAGGGAAGGGGCGAGGGGGAGAGTGGGCTGGGCCGGGGCGCGGGGCGCGGGTGGCGGCCCAGCTTGGGCCGGGGGGGGTTTGGGCCGCGGGTCCAGTGGGGGGGAGGCCTGCTCTTTTTTTCTTTTGACTGTTTTGTTTTCTGTTTTCTCTTATTTGTTTATTTCCTTTTTTGTTTTATTTCATTTAAAAGTATTTAGACATTTTATAAAAATGTGATTTCTCCACCATAATTACCAGTGTATTATTTAGAACCCACTGAACATTTTTGTTTGAATTTTTGAAGACTTTTATTTTCCACTTTTAAATTTAATTGAAGTTTGAACTAGGAGTTTGACAAGGGTGTGGTTCAAATGTGATCTAGCCCTGTTTAGCAATAAGATTAGCTTAATCATAGGGGGTTACTGTAGCATGATTCTCAGGGTGTTACACATGTAGATCCCGCCACGACGCTTTGCTTGCAACTGCACCAGCTTACTGCCCCACCATTCAAAATATACACGTATCCGGTTTGTGACTTAGAGTCATCCAGATCTGTGTCGAAGCTAGCATCGACGTAACCCTTTATGACGAGCTCTTCGTCACCTTCATAAACGAGAAACATATCCTTAGTCCTTTTCAGGTACTTCAGGATATTCTTGACCGCTGTCCAGTGTTCCATGTCGGGATTACTTTGGTACCTTCCTACCAAACTTACGACAAGGTTTACATCCGGTCTTGTACACAGCATGGCATACATAATAGACCCTATGGCTGAGGCATAGGGCACGACACTCATCTTTTCTCTATCTTCTGCCGTGGTCGGGCATTGAGCCGTGCTCAATTGCACACCTTGCAATACAGGCAAGAACCCCTTCTTGGACTGATCCATATTGAACTTCTTCAATATCTTGTCAAGGTATGTACTCTGTGAAAGACCAATGAGGCGTCTTGATCTATCTCTATAGATCTTGATGCCTAATATATAAGCAACTTCTCCAAGGTCCTTCATTGAAAAACACTTGTTCAAATAGGCCTTTATACTTTCCAAGAATTCTATATCATTTCCCATCAATAGTATGTCATTCACATATAATAAGAGAAATGCTGCAGAGCTCCCACTCACTTTCTTGTAAACACAGGCTTCTCCATAAGTCTGTGTAAACCCAAATGCTTTGATCATCTCATCAAATCGAATGTTCCAACTCCGAGATGCTTGCACCAGCCCATAGATGGAGCGCTGGAGCTTGCATACCTTGTTAGCATTCTTAGGATCGACAAAACCTTCCGGCTGCATCATATACAATTCTTCCTTAAGAAAGCCGTTAAGGAATGCCGTTTTGACGTCCATTTGCCATATCTCATAATCATAGAATGCGGCAATTGCTAACATGATTCGGACGGACTTCAGCTTCGCTACGGGTGAGAAAGTCTCATTGTAGTCAACCCCTTGAACTTGTCGATAACCCTTAGCGACAAGTCGAGCCTTATAGATGGTAACATTACCATCCGCGTCTGTCTTCTTCTTAAAGATCCATTTATTTTCTATGGCTCGCCGATCATCGGGCAAGTCAGTCAAAGTCCATACTTCGTTTTCATACATGGATCCTATCTCGGATTGCATGGCTTCAAGCCATTTGTTGGAATCCGGGCCCGCCATCGCTTCTTCATAGTTCGAAGGTTCACCGTTGTCTAACAACATGATTTCCATGACAGGGTTGCCGTACCACTCTGGTGCGGAACGTGTCCTGGTGGACCTACGAAGTTCAGCAGTAACTTGATCTGAAGCTTCATGATCATCATCATTAACTTCCTCTCTAGTCAGTGCAGGCACCACAGGAACATTTTCCTGAGCTGCGCTACTTTCCGGTTCAAGAGGTAGTACTTCATCAAGTTCCACTTTCCTCCCACTTACTTCTTTCGAGAGAAACTCTTTCTCCAGAAAGGACCCGTTCTTGGCAACAAAGATCTTGCCTTCGGATCTGAGGTAGAAGGTATACCCAATGGTTTCCTTAGGGTATCCTATGAAGACGCATTTCTCCGACTTGGGTTCGAGCTTTTCAGGTTGAAGTTTCTTGACATAAGCATCGCATCCCCAAACTTTTAGAAACGACAGCTTAGGTTTCTTTCCAAACCATAATTCATACGGTGTCGTCTCAACGGATTTCGACGGAGCCCTATTTAAAGTGAATGCGGCAGTCTCTAAAGCATAGCCCCAAAATGAGAGTGGTAGATCCGTAAGAGACATCATAGATCGCACCATATCCAATAGAGTGTGATTACGACGTTCGGACACACCGTTACGCTGAGGTGTTCCAGGCGGCGTGAGTTGTGAAACGATTCCACATTTCCTTAAGTGCGTACCAAATTCGTGACTTAAATATTCTCCCCCACGATCTGATCGTAAGAACTTTATCTTTCTGTCACGTTGATTCTCAACCTCACTTTGAAATTCCTTGAACTTTTCAAAGGTCTCGCACTTGTGTTTCATTAGGTAGACATACCCATATCTACTCAAGTCATCAGTGAGAGTGAGAACATAACAATAGCCACCGCAAGCCTCAGCACTCATTGGACCGCACACATCAGTATGTATGATTTCCAACAAGTTGGTTGCTCGCTCCATTGTTCCGGAGAACGGAGTCTTGGTCATCTTACCCATGAGGCATGGTTCGCACGTGTCAAATGATTCGTAATCAAGAGACTCCAAAAGTCCATCCGCATGGAGCTTCTTCATGCGCTTGACACCAATGTGACCAAGGCGGCAGTGCCACAAGTATGTGGCACTATCGTTATCAACTTTACATCTTTTGGTATTCACACTATGAATATGTGTAACATCACGTTCGAGATTCATTAAGAATAAACCATTGACCAGCGGGGCATGACCATAAAACATATCTCTCATATAAATAGAACAACCATTATTCTCGGATTTAAATGAGTAGCCTGTAGGGGAACGCGACAAAAAACAAAAAAATTCCGACCTACGCACCAGCCCAGGACCACTATGGAGACTGCATACATGGTTTGATCTTTTTCGTTACCGACTCGTAGCGCAGCGGGAAGTAGAGTCGATGACGATCGGCGGTGCAGATCCCCGCAGCTAGGATTTACAACCTCCCAACCGCGAGGATGTATACCCTCATCTGCTCCTCAGACAACCCTCCGGGAGGCGGTCGAACAGCCCCCCCGGACGGTGTCGCGGACAGCCCTTCGGGAGGACCTTCGAAACTCGAACGGTCACTCGGACAGCCCTTCGGGAGGACCTTCGAAACTCGGACGGTCACACGGACAGCCCTTCGGGAGGCACTCACGAACTAAGACCGAAACTACGATCTCTCTACAGAGTTGCACACATACGATGTCATCTATCCGGCAGGGCTTCGCCGTCCAGAACTAGTTCCTGCCGGAACCCAGACAGCCTTACGGCTCTACGAAACTCTTTTCGTGGGAGGGAGAGAAGAAGCCAGATAATGCATGGCATGTGTATGAGAGCAAGGGATGAGTGTGGAGGGCTGCCCCTCCACCTCTATTTATAGGAAATCCCAAGGGGGTAGGGTAGTTTCACAAAAAACCCAAAATGCACATGAATGAAGTCCTTCCACAAGGACCTAGGAGTGAAACCAAGGAACAAGAGGGTCCCCAAGGGGGGATACCCCATGTGGACGGCCACACCCCCATGAGGGGCCCAAAAAATGGCTCCTATCCATCCATGTCATCCCCAAGATCTTTTGGAGCAAAGCCCCAAAAGGTGGCTTTCCATAAAGTAACCATAAAGCTGATTTTCACTATTCACGACGACATTTTTCAGCGTCTGATCGAACTGAAAATATTTATGTGGGCTAAGAACATTTCCAGTACCCACTAAAATGATTTTCAACGCGTTCCGAAACAATTCCGGTTTTAGTGATTTTCATCTGCGAAACGCATCTGAAGTGGCTCCGGCAGCTCCGGAACATTTCCGGTTTTTATCTCAGAAAATTCCAAAAAGCTTCCAGAATGATTCTGGCATCCTCCAAGAATTATCAGGCATGTGCCGAAACCAATTTGACTTAATGGTGTATCCCGAAACAACTTTTCGGTATCATCGAAACTTATCCGATGACCTCTCTCTGCGGTACGATTCCGCTGTCCGAAACTTTTCGGTGTCCGAAACTTTTTCGGTGATTTTCTCTCAGACTCCCTGTCTAGTATTCAGCAGATAGATGACCCTTAAGCGTGTGACCCTATAGGTTCGGTGAAGTATAGACATGACCCGGAACCCCTTCCGATCAATGATCAACATCGGAGCCGTGGACACCCATATTGACCCCTATACCCACACGAATAAATATTCGAGTGAACCTCCAGTTGCCGTGTGCTATTCCTGTTGCTTCGCGATATGTTACAAATACCCGAGGTGAGACATGTTGGCATTCCCGTGGATCAACAACTTGTCCACTATGCTAGTTACCTCGTTACCGGTATTGTTCTCTTTTCTCGTTATCGTATTCCGGCATCCCCGTGATCAAATCACAAAGTGTCTGGCCAGACGATGATGGATACCGTAACACCGAGAGGGCCCAGAGATATCTCTCCATCGTCGGAGGAGCAAATCCCAATCTTGAGCTATCAAGTTACTTGACACACTTTTCCATGAACCCGTAAGCCGCCGTAATAGCCACCCATTTACGGATGACGTTTAACAAACCCCAAAGTTCATGAAGCAAGCATGAAGAAACTCGATACTCTCATGGTCTAAGGAATCATGCAAACGTTAACCATCTCTGTGTTATGTACCAATAAACTTGTGACGAATGAATCTCATAGCATAACATCAATTCGGGTCGATTCAACACAAATGTCATTCCTGACATTGTGCCCTCAAAGTTGCTTGGCATAGACATGCCCATGATTGGGAAAACATAATCATCATGCAACACTTGAGCTAGTCTTAGAGGCACGACTAGGAATACATTTTACCGTTTATTATTCCACACGTGCATATGGGTTCTCCCCAGAGCCTTTATGGATATACGGGCTCGGGAACCACAGCAGTTATAGCATGGAACATAAACATAATTATGAACAAGGAGATAATCAATAACATTTATTATTGCCTCTAGGGCATATCTCCTACATAGCCATCTCGCATTAAACGAGATCCAGATACAATGTTCATGCTCAAAGCTGGCACTAAATAACAATTATTGAGGTTTAAAACTAATCCCGTAGGTAAATGTAGAGGTAGCGTGCCGACGGCGATCACATCGACCTTGGAACCATTCCCGACGCGCATCGTCACCTCGTCCTTCGCCAGTCTCCGCTTATTCCGCAGCTCCTGTTTTGAGTTACAAATATGAGCAACCGCACCGGTATCAAATACCCAGGAGCTACTACGAGTACGGGTAAGGTACACATCAATTACATGTATATCACATATACCTTTGGTGTTGCCGGCCTTCTTGTCCGCTAAGTACTTGGGGCAGTTCCGCTTCCAGTGACCACTTCCCTTGCAATAAAAGCACTCAGTCTCAGGCTTGGGTCCATTCTTTGGCTTCTTCCCGGCAACTGGCTTACCGGGCGCGGCAACTCCCTTGCCGTCCTTCTTGAAGTTCTTCTTACCCTTGCCTTTCTTGAACTTAGTGGTTTTATTCACCATCAACACTTGATGTTCCTTTCTGATTTCTACCTCCGCTGATTTCAACATTGAATATACCTCAGGAATGGTTTTTTCCATCCCCTGCATATTGAAGTTCATCACAAAGCTCTTGTAGCTCGGTGGAAGCGACTGAAGGATGCTGTCAATGACCGCGTCATCCGGGAGATTAACTCCCAGCTGAGTCAAGCGGTTGTGCAACCCAGACATTTTGAGTATGTGCTCACTGACAGAACTGTTTTCCTCCATCTTACAACTGAAGAACTTGTCGGAGACTTCATATCTCTCGACCCGGGCATGAGCTTGGAAAACCATTTTCAGCTCTTCGAACATCTCATATGCTCCGTGTTGCTCAAAACGCTTTTGGAGCCCCGGTTCTAAGCTGTAAAGCATGCCACACTGAACGAGGGAGTAATCATCAGCACGTGACTGCCAAGCGTTCATAACGTCTTGGTTCTCTGGGATGGGTGCGTCACCTAGCGGTGCTTCTAGGACATAATCTTTCTTGGCAGCTATGAGGATGATCCTCAGGTTCCGGACCCAGTCCGTATAGTTGTTGCCATCATCTTTCAGCTTGGTTTTCTCTAGGAACGCGTTGAAGTTGAGGGCAACGTGGGCCATTTGATCTACAAGACATATTGTAAAGATTTTAGACTAAGTTCATGATAATTAAGTTCATCTAATAAAATTATTCAATGAACTCCCACTCAGATAGACATCCCTCCAGTCATCTAAGTGAAACATGATCCGAGTCAACTAGGCCGTGTCCGATCATCATGTGAGACGGACTAGTCAAACATTGGTGAACATCTTCATGTTGATCGTATCTTCTATACGACTCATGCTCGACCTTTCGGTCTTCCGTGTTCCGAGGCCATGTCTGTACATGCTAGGCTCGTCAAGTCAACCTAAGTGTATTGCGTGTGTTCCGAGGCCATGTCTGTACATGCTAGGCTCGTCAACACCCGTTGTATGCGAACGTTAGAATCTATCACACCCGATCATCACGTGGTGCTTCGAAACAACGAACCTTCGCAACGGTGCACAGTTAGGGGGAACACTTTCTTGAAATTATTATAAGGGATCATCTTATTTACTACCGTCGTACTAAGCAAATAAGAAGTAAAACATGATAAACATCACATGGAATCAAGTAGTGACATGATATGACCAATATCATTTTGCTCCTTTTGATCTCCATCTTCGGGGCGCCATGATCATCTTCGTCACCGGCATGACACCATGATCTCCATCATCGTGTCTTCATGAAGTTGTCACGCCAACGATTACTTCTACTTCTATGGCTAACGTGTTTAGCAATAAAGTAA
Source organism: Aegilops tauschii subsp. strangulata (assembly GCF_002575655.3). Lineage (NCBI taxonomy): Eukaryota > Viridiplantae > Streptophyta > Magnoliopsida > Poales > Poaceae > Aegilops > Aegilops tauschii. The sequence continues at coordinate 15,169,387 of NC_053038.3, read as the reverse complement.
AGTAATTTACATGGCGTTATTCAATGAAACGCATGTCATACAAAAAATAAAGACAACTCCTATGGCTCCTGCCGGTTGTCATACTCATCGACATGCAAGTCGTGATTCCTATTACAAGAACATGATCAATCTCATACATCACATATATCATTCATAACATCTTCTGGCCATATCACATCACATGACACTTGCTGCAAAAACAAGTTAGACGTCCTCTAATTGTTGTTGCATGTTTTTACGTGGCTTCTATAGGTTTCTAGCAAGAACGTTTCTTACCTACGTAAAACCACAACGTGATATGCCAATTACTATTTACCCTTCATAAGGACCCTTTTCATCGAATCCGCTAAAGTGGGAGAGACAGACACCCGCTAGCCACCTTATGCAACTAGTGCATGTCAGTCGGTGGAACATGTCTCACGTAAGCGTACGTGTAAGGTCGGTCCGGGCCGCTTCATCCCACGATGCCGCCGAATCAAGATAAGACTAGTAGCGGCAAGTAAATTGACATGATCTATGCCCACAACTGCTTTCTGTTCTACTCGTGCATAGTAACTACGCATAAACCTGGCTCATGATGCCACTGTTGGGGATTGTAGAAGAATTTTAAAACTTTCTACGCATCACCAAGATCCATCTATGGAGTGTACTAGCAACGAGAGGGAAGGAGTGCATCTACATACCCTTGTAGATCGCGAGCGGAAGCGTTCAAGTGAACGGGGTTGATGGAGTCGTACTCGTCGTGATCCAAATCACCGATGACCGAGCGCCGAACGGACGACACCTCCGCATTCAACACACGTACGGTTGGGAAGACGTCTCCTCCTTCTTGATCCAGCAAGGGGGAAGGAGAGGTTGATGGAGATCCAGCAGCACGACGGCGTGGTGGTGGAAGTAGCGGGGATCCCGGCAGGGCTTCGCCAAGCGCAAGCGGGAGGGAGAGGTGTCACGGGAGGGAGAGGGAGGCGCCAGGGGCTAGGGTACTGCTGCCCTCCCTCCCCCCACTATATATAGGCCCCCTGGGGGGGCGCCGGCCCTGGGGATCCCATCTACATGGGGGGCGGCGGCCAAGGGGGGAAACTTGCCCCCCAAGCCAGGTGGGGCGCCCCCCACCCCCAGGGTTTCCAACCCTAGGCGCAGGGGGAGGCCCATGGGGGGCGCACCAGCCCACCAGGGGCTAGTTCCCCTCCCACTTCAGCCCATGGGGCCCTCCGGGATAGGTGGCCCCACCCGGTGGACCCCCGGGACCCTTCCGGTGGTCCCGATACAATACCGATAACCCCCGAAACTTTCCCGGTGGCCGAAACTTGACTTCCTATATATAATTCTTCACCTCCAGACCATTCCGGAACTCCTCCTGATGTCCGGGATCTCATTCGGGACTCTGAACAACTTTCGGGTTTCCGCATACTAGTATCTCTACAACCCTAGCGTCACCGAACCTTAAGTGTGTAGACCCTACGGGTTCGGGAGACATGCAGACATGACCGAGACGACTCTCCGGTCAATAACCAACAGCGGGATCTGGATACCCATGTTGGCTCCCACATGTTCCACGATGATCTCATCGGATGAACCACGATGTCGAGGATTCAATCAATCCCGTATTCAATTCCCTTTGTCAATCGGTACGTTACTTGCCCGAGATTCAATCGTCGGTATCCCAATACCTCGTTCAATCTCGTTACCGGCAAGTCACTTTACTCGTACCGTAATGCATGATCCCGTGACCAACCACTTGGTCACTTTGAGCTCATTATGATGATGCATTACCGAGTGGGCCCAGAGATACCTCTCCGTCATACGGAGTGACAAATCCCAGTCTCGATCCATGTCAACCCAACAGACACTTTCAGAGATACCTGTAGTGTATCTTTATAGTCACCTAGTTACGTTGTGACGTTTGGTACACCCAAAGCACTCCTACGGCATCCGGGAGTTACACGATCTCATGGTCTAAGGAAAAGATACTTGACATTGGAAAAGCTCTAGCAAACGAACTACACGATCTTTGTGCTATGCTTAGGATTGGGTCTTGTCCATCACATCATTCTCCTAATGATGTGATCCCGTTATCAATGACATCCAATGTCCATAGTCAGGAAACCATGACTATCTGTTGATCAACGAGCTAGTCAACTAGAGGCTTACTAGGGACATGTTGTGGTCTATGTATTCACACATGTATACGATTTCCGGATAACACAATTATAGCATGAACAATAGACAATTATCATGAACAAAGAAATATAATAATAACCATTTTATTATTGCCTCTAGGGCATATTTCCAACACCACCTTGCCGTCACCAGCCCCTTCTCCGCCCACCTCCCCCTTCTCCTGACACGCAGATCTAGTTGCGTCGGTCGCCGCACAACAACCCTAGCCACGACGAGCTCCTCCACCGTGCGGTTCGGGAGCCGCGCCGCAGTCCTCAACTAAACTAGGCTGCTCCATCTTGCCGTCACCAGCTCCTTCTCCGCCCACCTCCCCCTTCTCCTGACACGCAGATCTAGTTGCGTCGGTCGTCGCACAACAACCCTAGCCACGACGAGATCCTCCACCGTGCGGTCCGGGAGCCGCGCCGCAGTTCTCAACTAAACTAGGCTGCTCCACCTTGCCGTCACCAGCCCCTTCTCCGCCCACCTCCCCCTTCTCCTGACACGCAGATCTAGTTGCATCGGTCGCCGCGCAACAACCCTAGCCATGACGAGCTCCACCACCGTGCGGTCCGGGAGCCACGCCGCAGTCCTCAACTAAACTAGGCTGCTCCACCTTGCCGTCACCAGCCCCTTCTCCGCCCACCTGCCCCTTCTCCTGACACGCAGATCTAGTTGCGCCGGTCGCCGCGCAACAACCCTAGCCACGACGAGCTCCACCACCGTGCTGTCCGGGAGCCGCGCTGCAGTCCTCAACTAAACTAGGCTGCTCCACCTTGCCGTCACCAGCCCTTTCTCCGCCCACCTCCCCCTTCTCCTGACACGCCCTAAACCCTCTAGATCTTAAAAGCCCCGTATCTTTTATTCTGTTAGGTTTTTGGGGATTCTAAAAATCTTCAACGGGGTTCCCCCAGTTGAATTCGGATGTAACTTTTCGAGTAGATGATTTTTCATATAAAAAACTTTTTAATCCGAGTTCATATGCAAAAGTTATGCCCATTTTACTAAATTGCAGAGAGATTTTGCAAATAAAGTCGAAATTCATATTTGTAAATTTTCCCAACAACTAGACAACATATCACATAGGAAACTTATTTTCTTTTATTTTTTTTGACATTTCCATCATTTTCTTTTATTTTTATTTTAAACTGAAAAGGCGGTCAGGGGGTGCATTTAGTAATGGCGCACCTTTACAAAGTGCGTCATTACTATATATATGACTTGGTCAAACCTTGGTCAAAGTTAGTAATGGCGCACTTTGTATAGGTGCGCCATTACGAAGTTTGACATAGTAATGGCGCACCTATGCAAAGTGCGCCATAATAAGTTTAACCAAGGTGTGATCCAGTCGTACACATAGGTATGACGCACTTTGTAAAGGTGCGACATTACTATGTCAACTTAGTAATGGCGCACCTATAAATATTTAGACACCAATATTATGCACCGCAATGCATATTTAGACACCAATATTATGCTTTCCATTGGCGGCTATGTAACAGCGTTGACTGACAGGATGTGTCGAGTTCGCTCCCTCCCGTGCCCGACATTTTTAGGAATTTTATGCCGCTGGAGTTGCTCCTTACAAGTTTGCGCTGCTTATTATTAATAAAATTTATTCAGCTCTTGCGTCTTAGGACACGCAGTCATGAGTCATGCGCCGCGAGTTCGGTCCCACTTTATCACCAAGTATTTTTCGGATGTTTTTGGGGAGTCGCTACCAACTTTGGGCAATGCGAATGGGCGGGCACGTTAGTTCGGCACCCCAAGAAAGAAGGTTATCCGTGAAATGAAGAACTATTGTACAGACATGGGGATGAACACGAAGCGAAAAATTTGCACCCGTTCTACCTTAGGATGGAAGCGAATTGTAAATATGAGACGAAAACTAATTTGGGGAACAAAAGCGGAAACGAAAATGAAATTGGGGAACATAATTTTCATATCTGCACATGCATATTGTGTTTTTTCATGTATAGCCAACTCTAGACCAGCCTAGATACATGGGCTAACTCAAATGTCCTTGAACTTATACTTGTATATGCTGCCAAAAATAAAAATCACGCATAATAGTATACATTATTGTGATATATCATAATAGTTACAGTCACCTTAGCAATTGTCTTTTTGGATTTTATTCTATATTTCTTTGAAGTTCAATAGTTTTTTGAGTTCCAACGATTTTCCACTTTTTATTTGTGCCCCCATGGTAGTATCTTCTTTCCTATTCATTTCCACACAAATTTATACTCCCCCATATCCATATCTCAATTAGCGAAAGGTAGTTTCGCTCCCGGACGGCGTCCAAGCTTGAGGATCTGTCAGTCTATTTCGATAGAAGATGGTGGATCCAAGCAGTGGCAGAGCAAGACAAAAGCCACTAGGGGGCAAAGGTAGATGACAAAGATCTGGGGGCACAACACTAATTTTCCTCTCATCTAGGCCCTTCAAAAAATCTTCTCACTTTTCTCCAAAGTTGGGTGGGTGGGTCCCCTGGCCTCAACATAGCTTCGCCACTGGATCGAAGACCTGTGGTCGTCCATGCGTCCTTTGGTCACCTTTCCCCTGGAAGCAGCTGTGGTAACTGCTCCAGGGCGTTGGTTCGTCCATAGGTGGTTGACTTCCTGACCGCAAGATAAAAAGTCTTGCCGGCTCTACAGAGGAGCAACGTCGGCACCGGCGCGCCATCCCCTTGTCCTGAAGGTTGTTGTCGGAGATACCCCAGATGTTTGTTTTTGATTTCTTGTTTGTTTGGGTTGTTTTTTGTAATGTTGGTTCTTTGAATATATTGAGCTTAGGCTTTTTTTTCACTAGTGCTAATTTTTTTGGTTCTTAGGCCCTGTTTGGTTCATAAGTCCTAGGACATTTTTAAGTCCTAACTTATAAGTCCCAAGTCCCTAAAAAGTCCCTACCTGTTTGGTTCCTGGGACTTAACATGGACTAAAAGACCATATTACAACTATAAGTCCCTATAAGACTCTCCTTGAGAGTCTTATTTCATAAGGCCCAAATGCCCACTTTAAGTCCCTATAAGTCCCTCCTGTTTGGTTTAGATGGGACTTATAGGGACTTTTTTAAGTCCCTAGACCAATAAGTCCCTGGAAACAAACACCCTCTTAGATTAGAATAATTTGCTTTTTGAGACAATATAATTCTCTGATAAAAGGCATGAAAATGAAGGTAAAATATGGTAGAAATCAGCCCACTCCGTTTTCACCCAATTGACAATGGATTGCTCAAACGCGGGAGCTATTTCTCGCATTCAACGAGCCTAAAGATTTCTCTCGCTGAAGGATTCCGACTATCGCGCCGGCCCACTATCGCACAACAAAATAGAAAAACCTATCAAGAAAACGATGGCGCGAGCAAAGTTGGCCGGCCCGGCCCAGCCTGGGTCCAACGAGCCAGGCACAGCACGGTCCGGCCCGGCCAGGCACGCTAAGTACGCATGCCGGCCTCTTTGGCCCAGGCACGACCCCTTCACTACATGGGTCGGCACGTCGGCCCGTTTGTCCTGAGTAGGCACGTCGAGGCACGGGCGCAGCATCGATCGTTATTGCCTCATTGGCAAACCTGGCCAAATGGGCCAGCCCGGCGCGGCAGGGCACGGCCTGGGTTAAACGGGCCAGGCACGGCTCTGTGCTTTTACCTCCTATAAAAGCCGCCCGCCTCCGTCTCTCCCCCGCACTCCATCTCCATCGCCTCGCCGCCGTTCCCCGCAACCTGTCGACCCAATCTCAATCTCACATCATCTACATCGTCCTCTCCAGATCTTACGCCCGCCCCGCCCGAGGTGAGCACTTGTACATCCCGATCAGCTTGGAGTTCCGATTGGTTGGTAGGCGCTGGTTCGTAGGTCTCGGATCCAGCCAGCGTGGTCTCCCTCCGGAGTTGCTCGTTCCGATTGTGGTTGGTAGGCGCGGCGCGGGTTCATAGGTCTCGGATCCAGCGCCGTCTTGTATCCTGCCTGGCTTTGGCTTTGAGTATTCGTATGAGGAACCTCGACTAGGATAGGATTTAATTAGTTAGGGTTTGTTTGGTAACACCACCTAGGGTTCGATTATCCGTAATAAGGAATCAATCTGACATTTTAGTTAGGGTTTGCTTGGTTGTGGTCAGATTTTGGTTTCTCAACTGTGCCTGTCGCGATTTTGGGCGGAAATTGATGATTTCGGGGGCAAAATTGGAGGGATTTTGTGGATGAAAGATGGGGAAACTTGGGGAAATGCTAGATCCACTCGAAACCAAGCAAATCCATGGATCAAAATCAACAAAACTTCATCATGCCAACAAATCAAAAAAAAATTGGGGCTATTTTTGGTGGGGAAATTTCGAATTAGGACGAAAAATCAACAATATCAAGCTAGAAAACGAAAAAGGACATGTTAGCTTGATAGGTATTAATTTGGATGGAATTCATGCTATGTTGTTCGATTTCAGTTTATGCCAGAATGTTAATTTTTTTTTATCAACTGTGGTTGAGCGTAGTAGATTTGTTGCATATTCATGTTCTAGCTCTGTTTGGATAGGTAACAATATTTTTTGGGATCCTAAAATATTTATGCACAGCACTTAACCTGCAGCTGCTGATTAATGTTCTAGTCATATGTGCTGCTTTCCAGCTCTGTTGTTTGGATAGGTATTAGGTTATCGTTTGGGTTTATTTATTATATGTGATACTAATATTTGCCAATGATGATGTATCTTTTGCCAACCAATCTCTAGTCTTCTTCTTGAGGACTGTAAATGCTGGTTTGGTTTTCTGTGCTCACTATGCCCTTGCACATGGGATGCAATTTTTTATTAGCAATTATTTCCCAGCTGTTTAGTTATTGTTTCCTTTGATGGTGAGGCATTAATTCTGGAGATGCAATTTTCTTGCTCACACAATAATACAATGAATGATGGGATCTCTATCTACTTTGAACCAAATTATATTATATTCCCTCTGTTAATTATTTTTCTGTTTTGGGTGATTGAGTGTATTCATTCTTTTTGTTTAGTTGCCTATCAGAATACATGGTTGAATTGCTTTCACTTCATATTAATAACTATTCTGTCGCACAATGCAAATATGCTGCTGTCCTAACTAATTAAGTAGAAGCTTGGTGCTGTATGGTCTCTTCCTGACATTAAATCCTCCTCTGTTTGTGCTGTACCAGCTGGTAGCGGCAACTCTTCTGCTGCAGTCCGCCAAAAGGAAATGACGAAGCTCTACAAAATCCACTCCCATGCCCACATCCAAGCCCTGCAGGCCCGCGCCGATGAGCTGGGCCACTCCAATAAGTCCATGCTTGTGAATGTTGTCTCTCTGGAGTCGGTGCGCATAGCGCGCGAGTCGTATGCACTCCTCCGCCCGCTGATCAAGGATTCGTGGATCTGGGCATGCTCGGAGCTGGAAAACCTCTCGGTCGTGGCAGGCTTGTCGCTGGAAATCCAAAAGCTCGAGCATGATGTGTTACCCCAGCTCATGGTTCAGGAGGCCAAGCTGGAACGGGGCGCCCTGGAAGCCCTCCTGCTCATGCAGAACTCAGCAATTACGCTCTTAGATCTGAGGAAGTGCTTTATCTTAGCCTTGGGCGTATTGCTTGCCGATGAGGATCTGGTCTCAGCCCGAGTCAAAAAGCTGAGCATAATGCTAAAGGATACTGCTGATGATGTACTCAAAGGTAATTGCGACATTGTCTGGCTTCAGGAGCGTGCCCCGTTGCTGCTCCAGCTGGTCACCGATGTGTTGGAGACCCCGGTTTGTTTATGTGATCCTGATGAGTTTCTGTGATGAGTAGACTTATCAGCCAGCTCGAGGCTGTTGTGATGAGTATTTCTTAGGGGCGTGGCAAACAGTTTAGAATCAACCCTTTATGTTTGGATGTGTTATTAATGGATTTTAAATGATATGTATCTTGTGTAGTGTTTTCTCATTCTGTGCTAGTAGGGTACAACTTGCAATTACTTTCAGTTCCTAAATACAAGTCTTTTAAGAGGTTTCACTAAAAGACTACTTAGGGATGAATGAATATAGACATACTTTAGAACGTGGATTCACTCATTTTGCTCCGTACGTGAGTTTCCTAGTGAAATCTCTTCTTAAAAGACTTGTATATTTAGGAAGGAACGGAGGGAGTAGTGCTTATCTGTGAGTGTCCATGATTAAAGCTTTGCAAATACCATAAACAAAGCATCACCTTGTACTTGAAGCTGAATTGAATTGAAATGTGATTAGCCTTCCACTAGCCAGCCAAGGAGGAAGGAGCCCACCGTTCCATCCTCCCTATCTCCATTTCCTCTGTCGCGCCCACCTCCCTCTTCTCCTGACACGCAGATCTAGTTGAGGACTGCGGCAGATCTAGTTGCGTCCGTCGTCGCGCAACAACCCTAGCCACGACGAGCTCCACCACCGTGCGGTCCGGGAGCCACGCCGCAGCAGCGCACCCCCTGGCCACAGCCCTATGCGCAGACGTACAACGCCTCCCTCCGGCCCAGAACGCAATCCGACGCCGCAGTCCGCGCCCAGCGAGAGGCGTTCTCCGTGCGATGCTGCTGCTGCTGTAGGCGTCCCCTCACCCCCGTCCTCTCCCCCATCTGGTGTGCAGTGCAACACCAACGTCTCTTCTCCTCTGACTCGTGTTTTTTTGCAGCAGTGATTTCTCATTGTGTCCTCTGACTCGTTTCTTATTGCAGCAGTGATTTTATTGGCCTAGTGATTTGTTGGTGAAGCTGGCACACAGGCAAGTATCTACTTAGCTTCGCCGTGTTCTCAGTTGCTGATGCTTTGCTGTATCAACTCTGGGTGGCTAGTGATGGCAGCATGCAAATGATATCTACTTGTCTCATCTCGCTTGGTCCATTGGAGTACACAAGTATGGTTGAGATTCTCCTCAAAGTGCAGCTTCACATCTTGAATGCATATGGTGTTAGATTGTTACTAGTATTGGGACTGAGTGTTTTTCTACGCTATTAATACTAAACCTAGCTATCGTGCAAATGATTCAAATCATCCTGAAATGAGTACAACCGATTCTGCTATAGTCTAACAGAGGTTATTGGCTTTTTCTTTTTGGTGTTGGACACACATAATTGCTACCAAATTACTAATAACTTGACTGACTAAAGATATTAAATTACTTAATTAGTGATATTAAATTTCTTAACTAGTGACATTAAACTTGCCTGACTAAAGGTATCAAATTTGGCCTGTTTCCTAGTGAATTAAGGCTATCTTTTCAGATAGCGTACCAGACCTTTTGGCATTTTTTGGGACAGCTTCATTGGTAAACCAGATTCACCTCGTCATATTTTTCTCATATTGACAGTTTCTTTGTAAAGTGAATTTGCTTGTCTTTTTTTCCAATCACCCTCGCTGCCTGTTTTTGCTTGTGGGATTCCCCTGTTAAGGTATTTGTTTTCCAAAGCTAATATTTATTTATGCTTCCAATTCCTAAGGTTAATTCCTCTGTTCCCAGTTTTCAAATGTGTGCAGCGTGAAACCAATGTTGATGACCTCATGGAAAACACTAGGAGATTATATTTAAACTTTTCTTTTTTTGCAAAACTGCATATGCCTACTTTGATGTTGATATCAGAAAATTTCAAACTATATTGCAATTTTTGTTTGCACATCCCATTGCCAATGATGCATTTATTCCTATCTGTATCCCACAGCTCTGAACACCATGCCGATAGCTGTCCGTTTCATTTATTTTGGCATATCCATGGTTTGTTGCTTAATTCTTAACACTATTTTGCCTAGCTTATTCACTTGTTTTGCCTAATTTATAATATATAATTATTTTTGTAGTGCATCGTTGGTTACCACTCCAGCTCGCGCGCCCTGCGTGGATCAGGCATCAACGGTCGCAATTCTGAGGACGCCACCTCCTCTGGTGCTCTGCATCCATCTTCCCCACTAAGGTGAGCATTGCGCCGTCGTTCTTCCTTTGTCCCCCCGCGACAACTCAACTTTTTTTGCGCATAATTGGGAGTGGATTGGACCTGTTAATTCTTTTGCTCCGTCATTGTTTCGGTAGGCAGCTGCATTTTTTGTACAAAAATAATCCAGAGGTGTGGTTTTGGTCCTCTGGAGGCTTACAGTTCTTCCGACGCTGGACTACTGCTTTCAGATTAGCTTGTTACTTTAGCTGCGAATCAGAGATTTTACGGAAGTAATGGTGTTACTTCAATTGTAGTACTGTGGATGCATTTATATAGCTTTTTGTGCTTTTTGCTTGTGTTGTGTCTTAGCCGGTGATTGCGAACTGTTTGTATTAGTTTTCTAGCTAGGTAGCACAACCAAGGCGTCTTTTATGCAAACTAGATGACTCGTTGCGCCAATGGCGCAAAGGCCGAGAGGGAGCCAAGTATTGTGAGAATATTTAGACACCCAAGTCAAAAACCAAATGTGGCCAACACTCACGCATCCTCTGCTTGGAAGCCGCCTTTTCTCACCGGATCTAACATATATACATGATTCTTCAAGAGCAAATTTGGAAGAAAATATAAAGCATGGAAGGCTTTAAGTTGTACTATTAAGAACATACCACCATATCTTCATTTAGTTTCTTTGGAAATCTAAAGGTCTAAGAGGACGGTACATGAGAAGCTGTGAATCCACAACAAAAAACTAAACTAACTTTCAAACAAACATTTCAAGTTTGAAAGCCACAAAGAAGCAGTCCAGATCTCTTGTTGTAGTGCAGGTACATGTCCTTAATCCTGCATCCACAGCCCATAATTTTTTAACACCTAAATCCACGAAATCCAACCGAACGAAATCATGGCAGAAACATGCACCATGGCTTACGTCTCCGAGAAGGACTTCTTGGCATTCTTGTGCAGGTTGGACACAGCAATCCTCGCTGCGAGCTGCAGAAGAACCACACAGGCACCTTCCTTCACCTTGCCCTTGGGGAGGAGGGGGGCAACACTTGCAGCGCCGCGACAAGGCCTCATTAGATAAACCTTTACTCTTGTAACACCCATGGTGCAAGAAGCCAATTAGGATCATGTATTATGTAGGTATTGTAGGGCATTTGTAAGCACCTTAATTCGACTGAAAGAGAATGAAAGATAAGCTTTCTTCATTGATACTTATAGTCAGACTGACGATCTATAATACCTATACTAAGAGGTAACACAAGGAAAGACGAGCCAATGTGGAGCATACCACACATGGCACAAAAGCACTGTAAACATGAATTCTGGAATGCAAGCTATATAGGCGACACTAAAGGTTTAGGATGGTGTCTTCAGGAGTGAATGATTAGACGAACGCTCTTTGCCTTGCGTCTGAAGACAGAAAGCATGTATCTTTCCTCTGTTTTTTAAATGGAAGAACTCTGTCCAGTTCGTTGCTATGGTACCCCAGTCATCAGCTCCTTTCATAAGCTGGGCAATGACATATCATAACCTATATATAGATGAGCAAAAAACAATAATAAATTAGTAAAGAGGAGCCAAATCATCGAATAAGTATGTCTTGTTATACAAGAGAGATTAGCATGAGGCGAGGCAAGATCAATATCAAACATAGGTTGGATCTGTAACAATAGAAAGTGCATGCAAATTTAATCATGCCTTCCTTTCACTCCATTTGATCCTCAAATCCACTTGTACATTATTGCACTTGAAGCATATTGTATATACCAAATATCATAAAGTGAGATCTTTTATCGCATTTACATGCAAACTGGCAAAACACTAAGCTCAGATCGAATTATAGGAAGAATGCAATAAGTTGTTATTGCATCAGTTTAGGTACTCACTACTGAGAGCCCAAATAAGACCAAGTAACCAATCCTCACTTAACAAGTTCTGCTTTCAGTTAAGTATACAAAAGGAATGCAGAAGGTGGCGTCAACCAAACTAAAATTTCGATCAAAACTGACACATTAAAAATCAGCAAAACTAAAAATTGGAAGAAAGCTATTTATAGAACAACACTTTTCACCAAGACTATTTTTAAAACTTGTTCATAACATAAATTGCATGGTTAAATTACTCAACGGATGTCAGACTACTTCCTTTGTAACATGGTTCATCGGTCACACTTACGGATCTTGGTGAGAAGCGTTGGGCATAAGGGTATAAGATAATTAGGAAAATAAGGCACATCCATTTGGACAATAGTGTGAAACATAACAAAACAAGGAAAAATTCTTCTGACCTGATCATGTTGGAAGAACCATCATAAATAAATGTACGTATAATTACATCGAAACCTTTCCCTGGATGTGCCTTTATCTCTTAAACATGTGAAATAATAAGAACTAAGCATTTTATATATACACACACATGAAAGAAAATGAGATATAAGGAAACTATTCAAGGTTAGGTAAAATTCCAAACTATGGACATGTAATGGGCAATTCAAACTCATGGCAGTTATTGCTAATTTATTTCTTACTTTGACAATCAACAGTTATGTGCAAGCTGAAAATATACTGGTAATATATACAAAAGAAAAGGAGTTATACAGTTCAGAATGCAAGTGGTACAAAATAAAGTTTCCATACCAAGAGACGTCCCCGCCTAGTTTTGAATAGAATGTTACAAAACATGTCACTACCACATGAGGGAACAACATTGAACCAATTCTAGCATCACAATATTCGGTTTTGATTCTGCTGATCTAACCCATATGTAAGTAAGTATACTCCAAATAACTACATAGACATGCATCGGATGATTGCATAGATAGAGACCGGACACAACAATCATAGACACACACACAATTTATCTATGGGATTAAACCACCATGAGAAAAATAGTCAGAAAAGCAACTTTTTGACAAAATCTAAACAAAGATTCCGCACACAGGCAGGCTGATTGCACAAATGCATTAGCTCATAGATTTTTCAGCACAAACCATCGCAAGAACCGTAAGCAAGAAAGCACTATTTTTTACAAAATTTAAGCATAGATTCTGTACACAGGTAGGCTGGCCGCGCCAATGCACTGGCCCATAATTTTTCACCAAATGCTAAACAAGCAAGGAAACTTAACAGGATGGAGAAACCTATTTTTCTTGGTCCTATCTCTTCTTTCTCAGATCTGCAAATATCATGTTCCCATCCATTCCATTTGGATATGCTCTCTCCCTCTCCATATCCCACTCCCACTACCAAAAATGCATCAGAAAACACATAGAGAAGAATGAAGTAGTTTTCCACACGATATGGGAACAGGTTTGCTGTATTCAGTGTAGTTGTGATCCTTCATAGGAAAAGTAGAAGTAGCTTCAGGTTTTAACCGCTGCAAATTCAGGGTTTAACTGCTGCAAATTCTTAGGTAACTGTCGGTTTTTAGCAGGGACACCAGACACGCGCCCGCATCAAGCGAAGTTAAAGTACATAGATAAAGGTATAAGAGAAGATGCGGCGCCTGCTTTTTCTTGGGCATCTGAATCTGGTCATCCCTTTCTTCAGCATCAAGCGAAGAAGCATCAGCCTGGGCATCAGGGGTGGCCTAAGTCGCAAAATAAAATGGATCAGGAAGAAAAGATGTATATATACAGACAATTAAATCGAAGGGTAAAAAGAGATAGGCCCTTGGCTGCTTTGTCAGACTTGAGCACATGCTCTTCTGGTGCAGCAGTTTTACTGGCCTTGGTAAATTGAGGAATTCAAAACCTAAGAAAAGAAAATCAAACCTTCTCCTCTAACTTCAAGTCACTAATAAGAGGAAGCAGTTGATACAGAAAAACTACTTCAACTACGAAAAGAAAAAACTGGTAGAATACAAACAGCACCAGTGATCATGTTCTAAATAATCCACACCAAATCAAAAGCACAAAAGCATCAAAGAAGTGTGAATGGAACTTAACAATCATATGGTATCATAACTGCATCATAAAAAAGAAACCAAGCTCCTCTCTAAAATAAAAATAAGGAAGCCCAGCCAGCATCAGGACATTCTAGATAGTAAATGCCGCTCATACTAAACACCATGAAAAATTGTTCTGCTAACAATGTGTGCACACAAGCAACATATGCAAGTGAACTCCAAATATTTGAAAGAACCTAAGCAAAATATTACACGACCTTCTTTATAAAATATATAACACACGCTGTTTAGGACATAGCAATACCTGATTCTTTTGTAGCAAAAACAGAGTCTGAACTCCGCCTGCAGCTTAACAAAAAGGAATAAGATTTCAGAAAAAAATCAATAATATGTATGTACTGTACAAAGAAATCTATAGCAGTAGGAGGTTTGTTAGCAAATTGACATGCAACTGAATGAGCTGAAGCACACACACACACACACAATTATGGTGAGTACAGTACCTGCTAGCAGATAGATCATTAAAATTCTCAGATATATCACTAACATACTCAATCCCCATGAAGAATATATCAGGTAGGTTTACATCCTCGAACCTGCACCAAATCCAGAAACATAAAGAACGTAAGCTTCTAACTAACTACTCTCTTGCACACCAAAATAACAACTGAACATGAGTGCGTAGAGAGAGAGAGAGAGAGAGATGGAGCTGCATATAACCAGCCACAACACTTAACAAGTTTTTTAATGAAAAATGCATATGTCTTGCAAATTAGTAACCAATTTCATAACATCATATGAAAAGAAAAAAAATAAGGAATATGAAATGCTTTCACGATTTCATACAAAACTCTACACTGAACTACACATTGTGTTGTGAAGCTACTTTGTCGAGTTCAGCGAAAGCGCCAGTATGCCAAACCAAGAGATCTCTGAAACAAACTAATACATCAACAGGTTTTGAGTAATCAACAGCTCCATACCCAGCAAGAGCTCTCTGAATTTTAGTAAGTGAAAATCATTAACTAAATAAGCTCTTTTTCAAGGTCATGCGATAAGAAAATGGGCTGAATGACCATCATAGCAACATGTAGAAGCAGCAAAAATATAGGCTTGGTGTGTAACTGATCATGAATGTCAACGAACAATACAGCCTGCAGTTCTTTCCTCCTTATCATGCTGGAGCAAAGCCCATAATAGCATATTACTATAAATTGTGAATAATAAGCTCAAAAAAGGATATTTGTCCACGGAAATCAAATGGGCGTTGCCTGCACATTCGTTTGGTAATCAGAGCATGTATCCTTCAGCTGAAAAATACTGATAGGAATATGCTAGAATAAATGAGCGAACAGAAAAATAAGGAAAAATGGATGAAGGAATTGGATGAATAGAAATATGCAAACTATATGCATCACGAGGTCCAGCATCGGCTGCTGGTATACTTAGCTTGAAAATACCATGCCTAATACATTTTCCTTCAACCATGATGATCGATGGAGGATCATAATGGTAATGCTTGCCAATATTTTGTCTCAGCCTGCAAGATGCCAAGAACATGGACAACATGTCATTTCAGAACTCAGACCCTAGTTGCATTTTCTGATCATCATTCCAAAGTAGGAATTAAAGTCGGGAGTTTATGCAGCACATACTGGTACAGAGAAGGGCAGGAAGAGAGATAGGTCAGGGGTAGAGAGAGGCCACAGAGAGGAGCCGGGGAGTACCTGCAGTTGGAGGGGAGAGTGGCCACGCCGGCGAGGAGCTTTAGTAGGAGACCTGAATGCCGCCTGCCCAGGGTTCACCAAGAAACACCAAAATTTAGGGAAACATATCTTTCGAAATATATAAGAGTTTTCAAAATGCGACCATAAATTCTCTGTGTACAATTTACTGTGTTAGACCTGAATGTCTCAAAGGTAAATAAAGAACAAAATCTTAAGCACAGCCACAGGTTTCTATCACCTTCCCAAAACCAAGCATCTGAAGTTATATTAATCTGCAAGCCTGGATTTCCATATACTTTATTGTAGTGATAACAACCATATCAAAGATGAACACGAATCCTCATATTCGATGAAAAATATCATTACAGCTAGCTCATACAGAGGCATGACCAACATCTTCTGTTCATACGACTAACACCATGTACTGATCTATCAGACCATAAGGTAAAAACAAACACTTCTGAGGCCTTCATTTACAAATGTAGCTTTCGTCAGTAGGTAATAGGAGTACAAAATCATGACATGTTCTCTATTACACAAAAAAAATCAAAGATCAAAATGCAGGAACAAACCTGACTATATTCAAGAGAGAGAATTCACCTGTTCTTCTTTATCAAATCCTTCATCAAAATTCTTCTTCTACTCATCACAAGTAACCAGAAATTGAGAAATTGAATTAGATTATCCGATAATCGGAAAATCAAAGGAGTAAAAAACTGGGAAAGGAAGATGCCGAGGACGCAAATGCGCAACCTAGATTGGAGAGGAGGAGGGGAGCAGAGAAGGCGAGGAGGAGGGGCACGGCTGCTACCTGTCGACATCTGCAGCTCCAGAGGGTCGTTCACCTCCAGCCTTCGCGTACGCTGCCGTGGCCCTGGCCAGATCGATTGAAGAAACTCGGATGCCCTCCATCTGCCCAACCGACGAGCACCCCCAGCCTCTCTTGTCTGCAAGAGCCCGCTAGGCCCTTCTCCTCCATGGAGGTCGAGAACTGGCTCCCCGCTGCTGCACCTCGAGCGTCGGGGAGGTCGATGGCGAGGGTGCGCTAGGCCATGGCGGCTGGGAGCCCCGACGGGGCGGCTGCGGTTGGTGCGGGACACAAGCGCGCGAGCACTGGGCGCGTGGAGGAGGGAGATGGATAGGAGAGGGAGATGGAGAGGAGGGCTGGCGGCGGAGATGGCCGGAGGCGAGCGCGCGCGTGGAGCAGGGAGGGAGGAGGAGGGAGGTTGGGGAGGCGGGGGGACGCGGGTTAGGTCGGGCGGGCGACGGCTAGGGTTTCTCCATGGCAGCGGCTCTGATTTATACGCTGCATGTGCAATTACTAAAATGCCCTTGGCGGGGCACGAAATTTACAGGCGATGGCATGAGTACTATTCATGGCGAATTAGAGGCGACGTGGTTGCCTTAGTCGTGACTACAAGCATAATTGGTTTGCTACCAATATTTGGCAAAATCAGAAGTTGCCAACAATTTACAGGCGGTGGCATGAGTACTATTCATGGTGAATTAGAGGCAACGTGGTTGCCTTCGTCGTGATTACAAGCATAATTGGTTTGCTACCAGCATTTGGCATTGCCAATATTTGGCAAGCCAACATTTGGCAAAATCAGAAGTTGCCAACAATTTACAGGCGGTGGCATGAGTACTATTCATGGCGAATTAGAGGCGACGTGGTTGCCTTCGTCGTGACTACGACTTCTTCAGGGTTTATAAGCATAATTGGTTTGCTACCAACATTTGGCATTGCCAATATTTGGCAAGCCAACATTTGGCAAAATCAGAAGTTGCCAACATTTGGCAACTTCTTCTGAGATTGGCAATGAAAATTGGCAAGCAACCAATCTCTAGCCAATATTTGGCAGTTGCCAAATTTTGGCATGCCAATTTTTGGCATCAAACCAATTATGCTCTATATGTTCAATAAACTGTGTTTATTGCTTCATGTGTTTGTTATGCAATTTAGTGTCATTTTTGTTAGGCAACATTGTGCTCCTAAATAGGCAATTTAGCCTTTCGGTACAAATCTGGGTGTGCCTCATGTACTGCATTAGCCAAAAAAACTGCATGGTTATGCAAATATGGAGCATGCTGCATTATCCTAGATTAAATTATGGCATGCTATTCCATATTGTTTCATGTTTTCACAATAAAACTAGAACTAAGAACTAGTTAGCAATAGGAAATGATATTGGTACACATTAGGCATTAGTATAATTTTTCATTAGGCAAAATTACTTTTATGTCAGGTTAAGACACATTTATGCATTAGGCAATGATATTGGTATATTCCTTATTCCATAACATAGTTCTATGTTATGGAAAAAAATACTATTCTGCATAAGAAAAACCAATTTCTCCATCATGGATAGTACTTCACATAATCAGGTGAATAATACAGTTTTGCCTAATATGGACCTAGCAATTTTTTAGACAATATTCTAATAACCACCTGACATCAAGTAGAGTATTTCAATCCTTCATTAAGCAATTATAAGCTCCAAAATACAGTTCCACCACTAAGCAACGAATCTGTATAGTGTTGCATCAGGAAATAGTTAGATTTAGCATTTTAAGTTACATTACCTAGTAACTTGGAAATATATTATCAAGGATCTTATAGTTAGCTTTAGCATTTTTTGTATTCATTATTATTGCTTAATCAAGAATACTAATTTTTCCTAATCTAGAACCTACTATTGTCTAACACTTAGCACTATTATTGCCTATAATATGAAAAAGTAGCATTCGTAACTTTGATTTGTGTTTCAATGGACCCAGCACTCCGCCTCATCCTTCATGCTTGGCTCTTCGGTTTTGTGGCGCAGGTGTGCGTGGTGAGCTGGGCGCTAGTCATGGATGGGGATGTTGCTATCGCGGGGCCGCACCGTGGGGTCTCGTCTTTGGTATATCGACCACCAGCTCCGATAGCTGCACGTTCCACAGGCTACAGCAGCTCGGCATGATGCCATGCGGCGCTTAGCTTCCCCATCACAGCCTCCCTCCCTGAGCATCTCCATCCTTTGCACTTCTCTCTTCGAGCACTTCATACACCCGTAGGCCCTATTCCATCTCCACCTAACTACCTCATTGCAAGATGCAATAGCTAGCTAGCTCATTCATGAACTATGCTTGCATATTCAGAATTTATAAACTGCTTATATTATGAAGATAATATTGCCTAATTGCCTGAAAAAAATACAATCCACTATAATATTACCATATTTGCTTCATTTGAGCTTCTGATTTCTAAGCATACATGGAAACACTCGATTGTCCAATTTGTACTCTGATTTTGGCATAACTTACTTTTGTTTCACTTGCAGGCTTCACCCTGACCAAATTCTGTCTTTTGCAGCCCCCCTATCTCACACCTTGGAATGGTGCTTCTGCCTTTTACAACCCCTAAGACTGCAGATTTTAGGTGAGTCCTTAGCTGGACCTACATGTTTATGCATGGGAGGGGGCAGTAGGGGAGGTGTTGATTTGTTGGCAGCAACAAGGCATTCTAACCAGGCCAGTTCCTCACTATTACCCATTAAGATTAGTATTGTTGTTCTTAATTTAGTGTGATTGCTCAATTCAAACTGAAATTATGTAACTGAAATACTCACTGGCTGCAATTTCTACATGGTGGAAAGTTTGTTATCATGTCTTTTTATCGCTTTATTAAATCAGTTGCATGGCAACATGTACTTTTTCCTGATAGGCTCAATTGCTTCACATTTGACATGGTTATATACTAGATTTTCAACCATTAGGGATGATCTTGTTTTCAAGTGTCATTTGTTAGGCAATTTAAATGCCACTTATTAGGCAATAATGTTATTTTAAAATGGCAAATTAGCCTTTTTGTTGTAAATCTGGAAGTAGCTCATTAAGATGGTCCCTTACATGCAACATGTGCTTCTATATCTTGACATGTAGGCAACAAACTTATGACAAATGTTTTTTTTAACATGCAGGATGCCAAGATGCAGACTATGTACAGTCGAACAGAGAAACAAGATATGTGCCATGTATAGAGAAGAATGTGCAAACCTATGTTTTTCCTAGGGACTAGATGTACATGTTGTGCTTTTTTTAAAAAAAAACTGCGGATGCAAATTTGGTTTTTTCTAAATGCATTGTCTTTTTTATGAACATATACATGCAGTACCTAAAAGCATTTTTCTGAGACAGATTTGCCTTTTGTTCCTATAATTCGTGCTCGTATCTGGGCCTGGGCTCGCAAGCCGCGAGGGCGGGAAAATTTCCTGCTGCAAGCGCCAACATACAGCCTTAAATAGCATCTTGCCAAAAAAAGAGAATACAATAATGGTATTCTTACCTAAAACGGCAAGGCCGTACCGTAAGACTATAATACGGCCGGCCGTAAGTTAGCCAAGTCCCTAATGCCCTTGTTTTCTGTTTCGCTCTTTATTCCATTCGCAAAAGCTTCTTCAAGTTACTTATGCATTTCACTAGTGGCGTATTGACAATCTTAAACTGCATCCTGGTATATGAAACAGTTAATTGAAATGCTTTACAATCTGTTTGTACTTGTAGCATATGGAATTTAATCATGGTACATCCAAAGGTTCGTGTATCTTATGTATCGAAAGACTTGTGTATCATATGCAATTTAATCATGGTATATGCAAAAAGCTTAATACCTAGTACATTCAAAAGCTTAATACCCTGGCAACTGGCTCCTGCATATTTAGTATGTGTCCACTCCTTTACACAAAACTTCCATCATGGAAGTTTTATGTCGCTTTCATACCCAATATTTGCACTTCGCTTCTTACCACACCGTATGCATGTATGTTTTAATGCCTGAGTTTTAGTAATATCACTCTCTAAACAGGTGATGGAAAGCAAGCGGCTTATAAAGTGCTTCCTGAATTATTTGAGACACGATCGTACTGAAGTTGGTGCACTCTTTGATATGCTATCAATATTCTTGTACCACAATTATATAGATTATAGCTTTCTCAAGGAATTTTATGTCATAGAGGCAATGCCATTTCTTGTTTCTGACTTATGAGAATCTTTTTATGTATTTATCGACTATTTTACTTATCATCTGTACATGTTCTTTTAGCTTGCTTAAGGATACACTGCAAGTTTGAAGAAAACTATCCTTAACCACTTTCTGAACATTTTTCAGTCAAAACAATATGGGCAAGATCATTTAGTTGTTACCATGCAGATTCTTATACTTCCAATGCTAGCTTATTCTTTCCAAAATTGACAGGGTTGGGAAGTTGTTAATCCTTCTATAATTATTAAAACTATTGTTGGTGATCCTCCAGAAGAGGTAACTATATTAAACCTGGTTTCCGCCAAATTATCTTTACTCTTAGCAAATATACGTTGAAATGTTTCTTCATTTATGAACCATTGAGGATAGAACTACTTCAGCTAGCGACATTGCTTTTGAAATATCTACAGAATGATCTGATTCACCATCGAAAGGAACTCATAAAATTCGGTTGGAACCATCTGAAGCGTGAAGATAACTCCATCAAACAGTGGACCTTTGTGAATGTTTGTCACTTCTTAGTCCTATCAAGCTCCTGAAAAGATTATTTTACAGGTATTACATCAAATTCTCTTAGAATAATTGTGTATTCTTGTCATTTTCTTATGCCTGGATACAAATGTGACATCATTTTTCCCAGGTCTTCATCACTCTGCTACGGACATGCCAACCAGAGAATAAGCTACTGGTGAAGCAATCTCTCGCTATTCTCATGCCTGCCCTTCCGAGAAGACTTCCTCCTAGTGATAGCCGCTCGCCGATATGGATCAGATACACCAAGAAAGTCCTTGTGGAGGAGGGGCATTCAATTCCAAACATGATTCACATATTCCAGCTTATTGTTCGCCATGCAGACCTTTTTATAGTTGCAGAGAGCAGATGGTTACTCTCTTAGTCGTCTAGGATTACCATACAACACAACAGCGGAAAATAGACGGCTTGCCATTGAACTGGCTGGATTGGTGGTCGCAGGGTAAAGACAGACACAAAGTGAGATGAAAATCGTGCAGGAAAGTGAGATCCAGAATCAAATAAGGTGATATGCTTAATCCTTCTGTTATCGGTGGTGATCCAAAACTCTCCTCTGATATCCCATCATTTGCTTATGATTTGAGTAAGAGGCTGAAAGTTGAACCAGGCTTGCAACCTCTTTGTGTAATGTCGCCGGGTGGGGCATCACCTAAAATTGACACACCCGGAGCTTCAGGGCAACTTGATGAGGAGTATAAACCTAATGCAGCAATGGAGGAGATGATCATTACTTTCCTGAATAGATTCAGTAATAGATGCATTCAAGGATTTTGGCCAAACAAATCCTCAACTTCACCATCTTGGTTACCGAGACAAGGCTTGGAATGTGAATAAGCTCGCCGACATAGCTCGGAAACAAGGTCTGTCTGTGTTGTCGTCAAGGTAACTATTGATTTCCTACTATACCACTACAAGCAACTACTGTGGCCTATAATAGGCAAAAACTGATTTTTGGCTGCTTCATTTGGAAACTATGGCGAAGAATCTGAAGGCCTTAACATAGTGCAGGAGTATGTCAAATCGCACTAGATACAGTGCATCAGTATCTGGAACTTGTTAAGACCTGAGTTTAATTTTGTGCTTTGTTCTTGGGCCTTGCTAGGAGATTAGCTAGAGCAATTTTCAAGTGTGAGCCAAGGAGTGATGTGAACAATTTGAATATCTCGATTCTTGTTTTAAGTGTTGTCATCTGGTGTTAATACAAATAATCAAGGGCTGATATTCTGCTTCTGTTCTTCGTTATCATTCCATGTCAACTGCTGCCCAGTCGCTTGTGGTGCTTGTGATATACTCAATCCGATTGAAATTAGGTGCATTTTGTTTCATTGGAACAAGTGCTCGACAATTTTTTTATTGAGACAATTTTCTAGAGCATAAAATTGATGTCATTAGATTTGTGTTGAAAAATAATAATGACTATTTTTATGACATAATGAATGACGTCAATCGAGTAATTGTCTGTAAGTCATGAAATATGCCAAATAAAGCACTGTTTGCTTAGCATAATGCGGCATCTCTACTACGGCAAATCTTTGGGTTATAAGCAACAACAAGAACGTGCTTGATTCGAGTCAATTGATCTTATTTCGTGCTACTCCGTCTCAACCGTCAATGCCAATCAGAAAGTCTGAATTGCATAAAACAAAATTGTGACTGTTAGCTACGCAGGGTCTGTTTCAGCATGTCTAGATGGGTGGCCGAAGGGAGCCCGGCCTAGCACCCAGGCCATGGCCAGCCAAAGCCAGGCAAAAGAGGGCCACCCTCTCATGTTTGGTTGGCTGGCCCAAGAGAGGTAGGCCGCGCCGTGGCTCTGTTTGGACACCACCTGGGAGCCCGGCCGGCAACCCAACTGCCACCAACCACCCAAGCGAGGCTGTGTTTGGTAGCCGGCGTGGCTGGGGAGCTCCCAGGCATCCCAACTACGACCAACAGCACACCATCAACATATTTGAAGCAAGATCACAGTTATTTGAAGCAAGATCAACAAATTTTTGATATGGACCATCAGTTTACATCACAATAATAACCATCAGTTTGCATCTCAAATGTCTACCTCTCAACAGTACTTCATGGAACCAATTAATCATTGAAAATGATGAAAGAAGTTGCAAATTTTGCTGGCCTTAGCTTGTGGACAAGGTGGAGTTATCCCAGTAGGTAAATCACATGTGGCTGCCATCCAAATGAAGAATCAAATTCGAACAAAGAACAAAGAACCATATAAGAACTCATGGCCGTCATGGAACTCCTGTGGACATCATTCAGTGCCATCATCTCAAGCAACAGCTTGGTGTTGCAGCTGAGTGATGACTCACAAGAGTTTGATGGCAGGCATGAAAGAAACACATAGGAAAGAATAACAACAACCACCTCATATGTAATTTTGCATCACAGGCCAATTCCATCCCCTCATGAGCCACCAAGACAAAGACAATAATCAGAGAAAAGCAAATTGACAGCAAAGGAAACATGATTGCAATATAGTAGAAATGTAGCCAACAGAGGCTACAAAAATAAGTCTTACAATACCAAGTTCCAGCCCAACAGACTAGGGCTCAAATGTTGTCCATCCAATAACCAAATCCAACTAGTTAGCCACCCTCTCAGCAAAATAAAACTCCAAGACAACATCAAGTTAGCCAACCTACCTGCACAAAAGTCTAAAGTGTAGTGTGTCAACTGTAGTCAAAAGAAGAGAGAGTGGAGGAGGGAGGTGGAGGAACTATACATCTCTACAGTCAACCCCCTCTCATCCCAAGCAGCCCAGTAATGGACAAGAACTACACAAAGTAGTTCTTGGCTAGGAAGGTCCTAAGCCAAATTACCCTATGGCTGTCACTCATGACAACAAAGCCCCTGCCCTAGGCTTTGTTGTCCAGCAGGTAGGTGTAGGCTACTATGAGGGCCTCCTCACTAAAACCAGGGCTCTCCATCACAACAAGGTAGAGGCTAGCATCAACATGGGCTAGGCCTGTCTCTCTAAGTGCATTGTCCACATTGTTAACTGCATCAGACATGGTCATGAGAAGGAGCTTCTCATCCTCAGTGAAAGTGCCCCTCTTCCACTTGGTGCCCACACTAGTGTCTGTCATCTTCTCAGTGGCCTTGCTACTGCTTGGGACATCAGTGGCATTAGTAGTATACTTGAAGCTACCCCCCTCAACCTTGGCAGCAACACTGTCAGCTTGGTTCTGCCCTAGAGCCTCACCAGAACCTAAGGCATGCTTCCCTGTGGCCATAGCATGGCCAAAGATGGCCTCCATCTCAACATAAAACCTAATAGGACAGTTAAGGTACTTAGCATCCTTAGGGTGGTCCTCACAAGAGTCAACATATAGGTCACTACCAAAAAACCCAACCCCAATAGTTTTAGCATTAAGGTTAACAGCTAGGGCACTACCTTGATGTGGTTCTGGTAGTGCTCAACATCTAGCATGATTGCATGTAGGTCATTGTCCCAAAGAGTCCCACTCAAGTCTTTCAGCTTGCTCACTTTACCCCACCTTTGCCTCTACTTCCTCAGGTGATTGTACACCAGCTGAGTGGGTCTGACCACCTCACCAGTGAACTCTTTGAGGTACTTGGCAACCAAGTTGACATCCTTGTCCTTAAACACCTTGTCAGGCCTACTACCATCACTCACAAGCTATGCCATCCTCCTCAGCACAAACCCAGATGAGTTGTTATTCCACCTCATGGGTCCTGGAGCTGCTGGTGGTGCTGGCTGGGCTTCAGTAGCAGCATCTGCGGCATTCTGAGCAGCAAGGAGGGCATTTGTCTGCTGCTGGACCTGAGCCTTATCAAAAACAACCTAGACAAAGCCCTCCAGGCCACCAGCCCCCTCAACAGAACCATAAGACATCCTAACAGTTGATATAAACAGAAATACAACAATTATAGTACAACATGATGAATCACAGCAGCAATAAGAACCAATAACCAAATAAAATTACAACTGGTTGAATAAACATTGTTTGGTCTCAGCTTTGTCCACAAATTATTACATCATCACCACAAATCAAAGTGTTTCATACCAGGGCTACCAAATAAGACATTAACAAGAATTAACATGCATAAGAGGACAACAAATCAGGTCCTATGGGTTCCCCTTCTAGCCCACAAAGCATTGCAGATAGCATCCCTCTTCTCAACCATGGCTTAGGTGTCTTGGGACAGAAGGTCATCAGCAGCAGTGTGGTTGTGCTGAATTGGTGGCACCCAATTTTCATCAGGGACAAAACTATCCTGCCCAAAGTCTAGGATCCAGTTGTGGAGGATGCAACATGCCAAGATAAGCTTGACTTGAGTTTTGTATGGATGAAAAGGCTTGTTGTCTAACATTCTCCACCTGTTCTTGAGTGCCCCAAATCCCCTCTCAACTGTGACCCTAAGGGAGGAGTGCCCCAAGTTGAACAACTCCCTAGCATTTGTGGGCTGATTTCTGGGGCCATACTCAGATAAATGGTACCTGACCCCCTGTAGGGAGGCAGGAAGCCAGTTCTGTAGCCATATCCTGCATCTACCAGGTAGAATTTACCTACAACAAACCAAATAAACACCTAAGGTCACTACTTTGGAATGGGTCATGGTACAAGTGATGAGGGCATGTAGGCAGGTTACCTTCAGGCACAACAAAGCCATCATTTATCTCAATGGCATCTGCAAGCACTAGGGCATCATTAGCTGACCCTTCCCACCCAGCTAGAACATATGTAAACTTGAGATCAAAGTCCACAACTGCCATGGCATTTTGGGTTGGGTCCTTCCTCCTTCCTCTAAATGGTTGCTGCATGCGTCTAGGCACTCTTGCCAACACATGGGTACCATCTATGGCACCAACACAGTCCTAAAAAAAGGGTGAACTACAATGACTACCCGCAGTATTATTTGTGAAAATTGATAACAACATGCAGAAGCATATGGGTTTACCTTCAAGTATGGGTTCCACCTGTGGCTCTGTTGACGGTAGTTATACCATGTTTTTCTCCCATCAAAACCATCAACAAGACATTGTTTCTAGAAGGAAACCACCAAACACATAGTGACTTAGGTACAAATAACTTGGTTCCACATGTACTTGTCACTATTTGGTTGCAGGCACTCAGAACAGGTACTTTTCAGTGTCCGGAAGCTCCATACGAAGGTTGGGCAACCAACCAAGTTTGGCTAAATGACAAACCAACTTCACAATCATCAATATCATAGCTTCTGGAGACAATGTGCAAAAGATGGGCACAATGTTGGGGTCAGCCGACCCCACCTTGGTGGGCCCAGCACCACCATTGTGCTTAGAATTGCATCTAGAAGCCACCTACAGAAGATGGACCTTTGGTTCCACCAAAGGGGGATCGACCGACCCCCTTGTGGGACCATCCCAGCCACTGCAAGACAACCAGGATCCTCCCAACACAGTCCCAAGCAAGTTCCACCCTTGGATCACAAGTGTATTTCCTCTCAACGGTAAAAGATGAAGCCACATGGATCCATGGGCCCACAACGAAGGAACCAATGTGAACCAACACATGAGACACACTCTATGACACGTAGGGACACCCACCGGAGATAGCAGGTGGGCCAGGGCTGTCATAGGGGGGTCGGCCGACCCCCCCTTTGTGGGCCCCGAAGCTCAGCTGCACTCCACCGACCTTGTGCATGCCTCCATGTGCTTGGATGCATCCCTGGCCTCCATCCAAGGCAGTTTGGAGGTCGGTTTATCCAATGGTGGAGGATGGGAGGCACACGGATTGATGACATGGCGGTGGAGTAGCCTCTACTCCACCTTCCCCTATAAATACCCCCCATAGGCCTTCACTTTAGAGCATGAAACTTAGAGCATCTCCAAGAGTTTGACAAAAATAACTTGGCAAATCTTGTGTTCTAGCAACTCCCAAAAGCATATGACAAGTAAAAAATAAGTTAATCTCCAATGGTTTTGTCGTGGAATTGTCACGGCAGATGTCCTCGAGCTAGGACTTAGTCGTGGAGCCATCGCAGCTAGGAAGCTTGAAGGGGTTAAGCGGGACAAGGAACACGAGGGTTTATACTGGTTCAGCCCCTTACGGTGAAGGTAAAAGCCTACGTCCAGTTTGAGGTGGTATTGATTAGGGTTACGATAACCAGGGAGCTAAACTGCTATGCCTGGCTCTCGATGAGATCTTTCTTGTTCCTAAACCGCTGCCGGGTCGTCCCTTTATATAGGGAGGCTGACGCCCAGCAACTCTCAGAGTCCCGGCCGGCTCATAAGAGTGTCCGACTCGGACTCTCAACTATTCTTGCCTTACACTACAAGCTCTACCATAATAACGATTGTAACTACGGGCCTTAAGCCATATCCGGGTCTTAAGCCCACCTTTGGCCCACCGTCTTCAAGCTTGGCGCCGGGCTTCTGGCAATGACCATTATGAGTAACCCGGCCCCTCCTGGCGGGTGACTCTAAGGTCTATATCCTCAACATTAGGCCCCAGATTGATTTGAGCCGGCTCATGTCAATCTTCAATCCTTCCGACAGAAAAAACTCCGGCTTACAATTGTGTGAAGGCCATAACCCGGCGTGACGTCATCCTCTGGACTCCGGGTAATCCGCCGTGACATCATCTTCCATTAAGTCCTTTTTTATTCCACCAAATCCGCAACAGATCTTATCTTTACTGCCATCCCGAAAATCGAGGCGTTTCACGGGGAGATAACCACGCCGTGGTCTCCTCGTTTCTCGCGCCCACTTATGAGCTCGCCCTTATAAATAGCCCGGTCCGTCGGTCTTTCCATTCTCCCCCTTCAGTCGTCCTCTTCCTCTCGCTGCTTCCGTACTGCTCGAGCTCCGCCGCCGCCGCCGCCGCAACAGAGCTCCGCGTCTTCGTCGACTTTGGCCGCTGCATCACCCTGATCCGTCCAGAGAACCGCGGCGAACCCTCGCAGCTCACCTGCCTCTGTAAGTTCCTTCTTCCTCGTAGAACAGATCTACATTCAACTCCTACTGTTCTTCCGTGTTCGTCGCCGTCGCCCGCGAGCTCCGGTAGTTTTCATTTTTACTGCCCTTTTTTGATCTTAGCCTTGTATAAAACCACTACGGTAGCTGTTTAGCACCCATTTCACATGCAAGTAGCCCTCTTTTTACTGGATAAGAGCCTTGTTCGAGCCCAAGAACTTCTCCTGCGTTTGTTTTTAGGTCTAGAAATTTTCCTTTTAACCGATCATTTTGATCCAAATTATTTACTGCCATGTGTGAAACCTGTTTTCACCACACTTAGTAAAAAACTGCACTTGTTGAGTCATGGCGGCTTATAATTCCGCTTTAAAGAAACCACGCGCTGTAGGACCTCCCGGCTCAAAAGAGATCATGCGCCATAGAATTTTCCGGCTCATCTGTGATAAGGCCGTAGACAATCGAATTACTCTCAATACCTCGGGCGGCTTAAATAACCTGATGCACCTAGATATATGTCATTAGTCCCCTCCATAAGCCGCCACTTCAACATTGAACTATAAATTTCCTCCGGCTTATAATTAAACCGGCCGTTTCCTTTTATCATAGGCTGCCGACTTTCACCATGCCTCCCAAAGCTCCTAAAGCCTCCATCACTTGCAATTGGATGAGGTCCAATGTCACCAACGAGACCTTAGCGGATTTTGTCAAGTCAGGCTATCTGCCCAAGAAGGACGTCATGTCCTACCGTGCCCCCGACCCATCAGAGGAGAGACCACAGCCAAGGGATGGGGAGGTGGTCATTTTTGCGGATCACATGAGCCGGGGCTTCGCACCGCCTGGCTCAAATATTTTTAGAGACGTGCTGAACTTTTTTGACCTGTGGCCACAAGATATAGGACCCAACTCGGTGTCCAACATATGCAATTTCCAAGTGTTCTGCGAGGTTTACCTTGGAGAAGAGCCCAGCCTGCTGCTCTTCAGAGAGCTCTTCTACCTGAACCACCAGAATGAGTGCGCCAACGGGCCAAGTTTGGAACTCGGCGGAATCTCCATTCAGCGACGGAGAGATTGCCTTTTCCCTTACGCCGAGCCGCCGAGTCACCCAAAGGACTGGAATCAGACGTGGTTCTATTGCCAAGACACGTCGCCGGCTGACGAGAGCCCACTGCCCGGCTTTCGCCCTTCACGTCTGGAGCCGACTCACCCTCTGTCCGACAAGCTAACTCAGGCGGA
This sequence comes from Aegilops tauschii subsp. strangulata, assembly GCF_002575655.3. NCBI lineage: Eukaryota > Viridiplantae > Streptophyta > Magnoliopsida > Poales > Poaceae > Aegilops > Aegilops tauschii. Next base: position 15,140,007 of record NC_053038.3, on the reverse strand, counting down.
ACGCCAACCTCTGCTCCCCACCATCAACAAGATCAAGGCTCTCCTGGGCAATGGTCTCAACGGAATCGATCTGGTCCGGGTCTAGATCTCGTGGCGGGTGATCCCATTGAGCCGCCGCCCCGGCTTAATGTGCGAGTACACGGGCCGAAAGGATGACCCCCAGAGACACAGCCGCAACGATCTTCCTGAAGATGTTGCTGAGGACATGACCAAGGCACTTTTGAACGAGAGCCTGGCAGACTGCGGGAGGACCGGGTTAGCCCCCTTCTGCAAGACCAACCCAGCCCCAGCGGTAAGCCGCTGATTTGAACATCTTATCTTCTTCTGTAGATAACTTTCATCTGAATCTTTAAGAAATCATCATTGTATTTTTCAGGCTGATGACAAATTCTGGAGGGTCAAATATGACCATGAGGCGGCCAAGAAGGCCAGGAAGGCGAAGAAAGCCGCCAAGAAAGCCGCTCCCCGTAAGAAGGGAAGTAGGCCTACTGCTTCAGAGCTGATGCAATTAAGCGACAGCTCCGAGTCAGAGGTAACCCCTGAACCTGTAGACTCTGGTTATATCTGTTATTTATTTTTGTCCACCTTATCAATACTATTCATCAACAGGATGACACCGGCGCAAGTAACCCGGTGGTTGAAGAGGTAATGTCACTTTCCTCCGACTCGGAGCCCTTGCCAAGGCTGAAAGTCCGAAGGGTAACTCGGAAAGTAAGCTTTTCACATCCTTTAGCTTATCAAGACCCTCAATTTATTTTGAAGCGACAGGTTCATGAAATCCGGCGGCACACCCGGACCAACAAAGACACTGACCTCTCCTCCGGGTTACCTGACGCAGCGAGGAAACGCCGGGCCGAGGTGATCTCAAAGTTGTACCCTTTTCATCCTTTGGCAGGTGTTATACGTCAACCTCTCAACTCTTCTGACTCAAATTATCAGGAAACTTCCCCCTCTTCTGTCGACTCTATGCAGTCGAATCTGCCGGCTTTCAAGACCGTGCCCGGGTAATGATGATCATCTCATGTTGTACTTTGCCTTTACTTACGCTTTTGTGCTTAACCTTTCTGTCCTTTCAGTGCCCAAGCAAAACTCAGCAAAAGGGCGAAGAAGAACAAGCCGGTCGATGAGCCGGACTTGCCTGAGCCGCAGGTAGCCGCTCAAGAACCGCCAGCTGCCTCTGCTCCTGAGGCCGCTGCTCCAACCAACAAGCCCGTAGCAGAAGCTTTTGCTAACCCGAAGGCCTCCAGCTCGGCTCAACCAGCAGATGACCCGGATGTGGTAATCACCCGGACGGAATTTGTTAAGCCGGGGAGACCTACTGCGCTGGCCAAGTGTTCTGCCAAGGGGGAGTTGCTACAGCCCCGCCGGGTTAATCTGGACCTCACCGACTACGCCAACCTGAGCATCGGAGAGCTCGTCTCCGGCTACGTCAGCCAAGTGCACAAGAGCCGGGATGCAGAGATCGCCATGGTGAACCAGATTCAGCAGAAGTCTGAGGTATTACTCTTCTGTCTTCTTACTTACTGCATAGTTACCTTTACCATGCTAGCCCCCAAGTCGACGACTTATGATTAAATATGTTGTAGACTTAAGTTCCGGCTTACTCAATTGAACCGACAATTTGTAGATAGAAACGTTCAATATGCATTAGCCCCCAAGTGCCAAGTGTCTTTGCTTGGAAAGCGCTTGGGACTTTTAAAATTGTATAATAACTGTTCATCTTATGACCCGGAAATTATACAGGCTGCTGGCAAGAAGTTTGAAGCTGACATCTCTGATCTCAAGACCCGGCTAAAGACGCAAGAGACTGAGACCCGGAAAGCAAATGCCAAATTTGTGTCCAGTATCGCTGCGCAAGAAAAACTGAAGACAGACTTTGATGCTGAACGGAGAGCCTGGGCCGAAGAGAAGGCCACTCTGGTGAACCGGGCCGAACAGGCGGAGAAGGCTCTCTCAGAGAAGACCGCCGAACTCTCCGGCTTAAAGCGCCAAGTGTCCCAGATGGTTGCCGCAATCTTCGGTAAGTCATCTCACCGGCTTTCATCAAGTTTAGAACCTGTTTATCGCATAACTCATCCTTGTTGGCGGCTTATCTTATTCTGTTAAACAGGTCCCAGAAGCGCCAACCTCAACCAAAGTGTGGTAACCAAGCTGAAGGCCGTGTACACCCTGGTGGAACAACTCTACACCGGGTCACAGCGTGCTCTGGCTGTGGTGGCCCTATCCAACGAGGTGCCGACTCACCTGGCGGAAGTTCTTCGCCGGCTCGCCGTTCTTCCTCAACACATCCAAGAGCTGCGACGGGCCTCTGCAAGAGCCGGAGCCATAGCGGCTCTAAGCCGGGCTAAGGCATTCCTTCCAGAGCTAGACCCGGCGGACATCGCTCTGGGCTACCCCAGTTTAAAGGAAGACGACACCGCCTTCGACCAGAAGGACTTCGCAGCTTGCGTGAAGATCGTACGCCCGGTGGCCACTCTGATTGGCAATGATACAGATCTGACTAAGTATCAACCGGGTTACGATGCCGAAAATCAGAGGATCCCCACCCCTCGCTATGAAGCTCTCAGCCTGATCCCGCCGACGCGCAAGCACACCTTCGCCCCGGAGATTGACCCGGCGGGGTTAATTGACGAGGAAGCCCAATTCGAAGCTCTAAGCGGCATCGACTGGAAGTCATCGACTTTCCAGGCCTTGGGAACAGCCGGAGGAGAAGAGAGGGACGAGCCGGAGACTTCAACCCAGCAAGCGTCATAACTCTGTAAACGGTTTATGCGAGACAATGCTTCACCCTTTTGGACTCAACGAGTCTTGTAATAGAATAGGGTCAACACTTTAGCTGTGCCGTGCCATCGCGCACGTATTGAATGCTGAATCCTTATGAAAGTTGCTTCTTTATATGTCTCCGGGTTACAGTTTGATCAGTCATGTTCCTGAAGTTTAAATAATTGTCTTCAACTATCCTGCATAAAAAGACAAATCACAAGTCTCGAGGCGGCTTACCGCATGGAGAATCATAGTCTTATGCCTATAACCCGGAATACGATTCACCAAAGACTGGCCCTCAATGATGTCCTTGATATAATCGTAACACACTTACCAGCCTGCAAACACACTGCCGGCTTAGTTAACCCGGGCTATGAGTTTGGTACCTCAATTCCGGTTTACCAGTCTTAATGACGCCAATTGTGTTCGACTAGCACTGTAAATCAAAGTTAAGCCGGTAAAGTGAGACCCGGCCGTGCATACTTGACATAATCAGAAGAACTCGCTATAAGTCAGAAAAACTTAGGGGCTTCCAGTTCGAATACGACCAGAGACCCGTCCCAAAGGGGTTATGCTAGGATTCGAATGCGATCATATAGCCCCCAGTGGGTGTGGTGATGCCAATCAAGAGGGTACTGACAGCTATGTTCTCTTTGGTTCGAATACGACCCATGTTTGAACAGGAAGCCCCCAAGTGATTTTAAGAATTGTTTAACGACGCTGATTCGAATACGATCCACGTCGGTTCCCAAAGGGGTTAAACTAAGATTCAAATATGATCAAAGAAAACTCCCCAATGAGCTCGGCACTTTGCCAATCAAATGGGTATCGACAACTATGTTCTCTTTGGTTCGAATACGACCTATGTTTGAACAGGAAGCCCCCAAGTGACCTTATTGCCTACGGCTAGATTCGAATACGATCATAAGCCGGATCCTCCTTCAAGTTATCATGTAATCCTGTAATGAAAACAACACGTGCACATTTGGAGGAGAAAAAAGGACAGAGGTCCTTCTTTATTGCTTATCATAATATATACATGGCTTAGAGAAATATGTACATTATGAGAGCCGGTGGCTCAAGTGTAGTAAGGCCAAAGCTGAGCTATGTTCCACGGCCGACGGGTCTCTTCCTCAGACTTACGTGAATCTTTGTGCTCCCGAATGTCAATGAGGTAATATGACCCGTTGTGCAAATTCTTGCTGACCACAAAGGGCCCTTCCCAAGGCGGGGATAGCTTGTGTGCATCTGTTTGATCTTGGATGAGCCGGAGCACGAGATCGCCTTCCTGGAAGACCCGGGATTTAACCCCGCGACTATGATAACGGCGCAGGTCTTGTTGGTAAATCGCTGAGCGAGCTGCTGCCACATCGCGCTGTTCGTCCAACAAGTCAAGAGCATCTTGACGCGCCTGTTCATTATCCACCTCAACATAGGCCGCCACTCGAGGCGAGTCATGACGGATGTCGCTGGGGAGGATTGCTTCTGCCCCATAAACCATGAAGAAAGGCGTGAACCCTGTAGACCTGTTAGGAGTAGTGTTGATGCTCTATAACACGGGGGGCAACTCCTCCACCCAACAACCCGACGTTCGTTGCAAAGGGACAAAAAGCCAGGGCTTGATGCCCTTCAGAATCTCCTGATTAGCCCTCTCAGCTTGACCATTGGATTGAGGATGAGCCACTGATGAAACATCAAGTCTAATATGCTCTCGTTGACAAAACTCCTCCATGGCGCCTTTGGATAAATTGGTGCCATTGTCAGTTATAATGCTGTGTGGAAAACCAAAGCGAAAGATCACCTTTTTCATGAACTGAACCGCCGTGGTTGCATCACACTTGCTAACCGGCTCCGCTTCAACCCACTTGGTAAATTTGTCAACTACCACCAAAAGGTGGGTCTTCTTATCCTTGGACCTTTTAAAAGGCCCAACCATATCAAGCCCCCAGACCGCAAAGGGCCAAGTAATTGGGATCGTCCTCAGCTCTTGAGCCGGCACATGAGCCCGTCGCGAGAACCTTTGGCAACCATCACACTTACTGACCAAGTCCTCTGCATCAGCATGAGCCGTCAGCCAATAAAAACCATGACGAAAAGCCTTGGCCACAAGAGACTTTGAGCCGGCGTGATGGCCACAATCCCCTTCATGAATCTCACGCAAGATCTCTTGACCTTCCTCAGGGGAAACACAACGCTGAAACGCTCCCGTAACACTGCGGTGATGCAACTCGCCATTGATAACAATCATTGACTTAGCCCGCCGGGTTATTTGTCTGGCCAAAGTTCATCCTCAGGCAACTCTCCCCGGGTCATGTAAGCCAAATAAGGTACTGTCCAGTCCGGTATGATGTGGAGAGCCACCACCAGTCGTGCCTCCGGGTCAGGGACAGCCAAGTCTTCCTCTGTAGGCAACTTAACGGAAGGGTTATACAGGACGTCCAGGAAAGTATTAGGCGGCACCGGTTTTCGCTGAGAGCCCAGCCGGCTTAAAGCATCAGCCGCCTCGTTCTTCCTGCGATCAATGTGCTCTACTTGGTAACCCTGAAAGTGCCCAGCAATAGCATCAACTTCTCGGCGATAAGCTGCCATGAGAGGGTCCTTGGAGTCCCACTTTCCTGATACTTGTTGAGCCACCAAGTCTGAGTCGCCGAAGCACCTTACCCGGCTCAAGCTCATCTCCTTAGCCATCCGAAGACCGTGGAGCAAGGCCTCGTACTCAGCCGCATTGTTAGTGCAAGGAAACATCAACTATAGCACATAATGGAACTTGTCACCCTTAGGGGAGGCCAACACGACTCCAGCCCCCGAGCCCTCCAACTGCCTGGATCCATCAAAGTGAATGGTCCAATATGTGTTATCCGGCTTTTGCTCGGGCACTTGTGACTCTGTCCAATCATTGATGAAATCCACCAAGGCCTGAGATTTAACAGCAGTGCATGGCACATATTTCAGACCATGGGGTCCGAGCTCTATAGCCCACTTAGCCACCCTCCCTGTGGCCTCTCTGTTTTGAATGATATCACCAAGAGGGGCAGAACTGATCACAGTGATGGGATGACCCTGGAAATAATGCTTAAGCTTCCGGCTAGCCATGAACACCCCGTAAACAAGCTTCTGCCAATGCGGATACCGCTGTTTGGACTCGATGAGCACTTCGCTGACATAATAAACCGGCCGCTGAACCGGATGCTCCTTACCCTCTTCCTTGCGCTCCACCACTACAGCCACACTGACGGCTCGTGTGTTCGCCGCCACATACAGTAATAAGGGCTCCTTATCAACCGGAGCAGCAAGGACTGGGGGCTCTGCCAGCTGCTTCTTCAAATCCTCAAAAGCGGTATTAGCTGCATCATTCCAGACAAAGTTATCAGTTTTCTTCATCAACTGATATAATGGCATGGCCTTCTCACCCAGACGGCTTATAAACCGGCTTAAAGCAGCGATGCGACCCGCCAAGCGCTGGACGTCATTTATACACGCCGGCTTAGCCAGGGAGGTGATGGCCTTGATCTTCTCCGGGTTAGCTTCAATTCCTCTGTCAGAAACCAAGAAACCCAAGAGTTTGCCTGCAGGAACACCAAAGACACACTTGGCCGGGTTAAGCATCATCTTGTAAACCCGGAGATTATCAAAGGTTTCTCTCAGATCATCTATCAGGGTTTCCTCCTTTATGGATTTAACCACAATATCATCCACATAAGCATGAACATTGCGCCCAATCTGGTTATGAAGACAGTTCTGCACGCAACGCTGATAAGTCGCCTGTGCACACTTGAGTCCAAAGGGCATGGACACATAGCAGAAGGCTCCAAAGGGAGTGATGAACGCCATCTTCTCCTGGTCCTTAACTGCCATTTTAATCTGATGATATCCGGAATAAGCATCCAAGAAACTTAAGCGCGCACAACCGGCCGTAGCATCAATAATTTGATCAATACGGGGAAGGGCAAAAGGATCAGCCGGACACGCCTTGTTTAAGTCCGTGTAGTCCACACACATCCGCCAAGTGCCGTTCTTCTTGAGTACGAGCACCGGGTTAGCTAACCATTCTGGGTGAAAGACTTCAACAATAAACCCGGCCGCCAAGAGCCGGGCCACCTCTTCGCCAATAGCTTTCCGCCTCTCTTCATTAAACCGCCGGAGGAACTGCCTGACCGGCTTAAATTTCGGATCAACATTGAGAGTGTGCTCAGCGAGTTCTCTAGGTACACCTGGCATGTCAGACGGCTTCCATGCAAAAATGTCCCTATTCTCACGGATGAACTCGATGAGCGTGCTTTCCTATTTTGGATCCAGATTGGCACTGATGCTAAATTGCTGAGATGAATCTCCAGGAACGAAATCAACAAGTTTAGTCTCATCAGCCAACTTAAATTTCATTGCCGGCTCATGCTCCGTAGTCGGCTTTTTCAGAGAGGTCATATCTGTTGGGTCAACGTTGTCTTTGTAAAACTTCAATTCCTCGGTTGCACAAACAGATTCTCCATAAGCTCCATCGCCTTCCTCACACTCCAGAGCCACCTTCCGGCTTCCATCAACCGTAATGGTCCCATTATGACCCGGCATCTTGAGCTGTAAATACACGTAACACGGCCGTGCCATGAACTTGGCGTAAGCCGGCCGCCCAAATATAGCATGGTACGGACTTCTTATCTTGACCACCTCAAAGGTCAATTTTTCCACCCTGTAGTTGTTCTCATCTCCAAAGGCCACTTCCAACTCGATCTTGCCGACTGGATAAGCCGACTTACCAGGTACCACACCATGGAAGATAGTGTTTGACTGGCTGAGGTTCTTATCAATCAACCCCATACGACGGAAAGTCTCGTAATAGAGGATGTTGATGCTGCTGCCCCCATCCATGAGCACCTTAGTGAACTTATATCCTCCCACCTGAGGAGCCACCACTAAGGCCAAGTGACCCGGATTATCCACCCGGGGAGGGTGATCCTCCCTACTCCACACTATAGGCTGCTCAGACCACCGCAAGTAGCGTGGAACCGCCGGCTCAACAGCATTCACAACCCTCTTATGAAGCTTCTGATCTCGCTTACACAAATTGGTGGTAAACACATGATACTGTCCATCGCTAAGCTGCTTTGGATTGGTCTGATAACCCCCTGCTGCTGTTGATGACCCTGGCCAGACTGCTGATTAAAGCCCCCTTGACCGTTCTGAGGATTAGAATTTGAGCCGCCGCCCGGGCCATGAAAGCCGCCGGCGCCTGAGCCGCCGCCCGGGCCATTGTAATTCTTAAAGGCCTTCATGATTGCACAATCCTTCCATATATGGGTAGCTGGCTTCTCTCTAGAGCCATGCCTTGGACAAGGCTCATTCAACAGCTGCTCCAGCGTCGGGCCTGACCCGACGGCTCGGGGAGGGGGCCTCCCCTTGCGTCGCTGGTTATTACCCTGTGAACTGGCGTTGGCTACGAACTGTAGGCTGCCATCGGCCTTGCGCTTGCCACCTCCTTGGTTCCCCGGGTTATGCTGAGGACCCTTGCCATTGCCGTTCTTCTTTCCCTTCCCTATCCTTTCATCATCTGAAGCAGGGTCCTTGGTACCATCAGAATCGGCGTACTTGACAAGAGCCGCCATTAGTGTACCCATATCATTGCAGTCGCGCTTAAGCCGCCCGAGTTTCATCTTCAGGGGCACGAAACGACAATTCTGCTCCAACATTAAGACTACAGAGCCGGCATCCATCTTATCTGATGAATGTATGATCTCTTTGACCCGGCGAACCCAATGCGTCGTGGATTCACCCTCCTGCTGCTTACAGTTAGTCAAATCCACAATTGACATAGACTGCCTACAGGTATCCTTGAAGTTTTGGATGAACCGGGCTTTCAGCTCAGCCCAAGACCCGATGGAATTCGGTGGTAGTCCTTTCAACCAAGTGCGGGCAGTCCCATCCAACATCATGGTGAAGTATTTGGCCATTGCCGCCTCACTGACCTCCAGCAGTTCCATGGCCATCTCGTAAATCTCGATCCAGGCTGCGGGTTGTAAGTCAGCCGTGTAATTAGGCACCTTCCTAGGGCCTTTGAAGTCCTTGGGTAGACGTTCATTGCGGATAGCTGGCACTAAACAAGGGACACCCCCAGTCCTGGTAGGGATGCCCACGTCGACGGAAGTCGTCGGATAAGCCGGGGGGGGGGGTCTGGTAAGCCGTCAACTGAGGCACCTGCTCCGCCTCTTGCCGCGCTCTGTCTTGGTCTGCTGCGTGAAAGGCTCCGTTATGAGCCGGGCCATGGCCAGGGGGCGGGTCATGGCGTCGGACGTTACTTGAGCCGGTCGCTGAGACCATGTGTCTGCTGTAACTCGGGCTCCGGCCTGGACGAGGGGTCGAGTGGATCCTGTCCCGGCTGTAGGAGTACGCCTCTTGCTGCGCCAGTGCTGTCTGAAGGAGTTCTCTGACCCGACGGGTTTCAATAGCCGTCGGAGAGTCGCCGTCAATTGGGAGAGCCGCCAGCCGTGCTGCCGCGGCGACCATGTTCTCCAGCGGGTTAGCATAATGACCCGGTGGTATTGGTACGTACTGAGGCGGGGCAGGGGGCACCTGGGGAGGCCCCATCACTTGTGGCTGAATAGGGGTCCCTAACCCGGGCACTATGACCCCTGGCGGGTTACTAGACCCTGCACCTGGCGTGTTGAAGAGGTTTCGTGGATCGTGAACTGGAGGGAGTCGAGATTGGGCCTTTTGATGCCTCCTTCTCAGGACCTCATTGGACGCGTTTTGATCCATCGTGAGCCGGAAGGACCGCGCTTGAATCAACTGGGTCTGGGCATCGAGAGCCGCCCTCTCCGCAGCCATCCTGATCCCTTCTGCTGCCAGATCCTCCTTAGCTTTCACTAGATCCAACTTTAACTGTGCCACCTCCGCATCATGCTGAGCTTGATCCGCCGGGTCAACCGTGGCGGTTAACAGGGCCGTCATCTTGTCCGTGAGATCCATTAGTACCTGAGCTGGCGAGAGCACCGGGTTTCCCGTTCCAGCAGCAGGGTTCTGAACAGGCTGCGCACCGGCCATGAAGATTCCAACCCGGCTTGGCGGCTCAAACGGGTCCGGAATACTGTCACCATCGGAACAACCCATGAGCCTGCCATCTTGAAGTTGATACAACGAGTTTGACTCATCGGTGGACGACTCGCCGTCAGAGCCGGCGGCCGTCTCATCACCAGATCCAGATCGATCAGAGAGCCCTCCATGGATACATCCCACAAAAGCATGCCTTAAGGCAGGCCGGGTCCGGGCGGGTCGCGCACGCTGAGCCGTCTCGATGAGATCGGCCCAGAGATCCGGCTCAGGGCCCGGCTCACCAATCTTGCCAATGAAAACATGAATTCCGCCGAAGGGGACCCGGTACCCGTACTCAATTGAGCCGGCGTCGGGGCCCCAGTTTGTATCGTCGATGTAGAGCCTGCCGCGGCAACTCTTGGTCATCCGGCCCACAGCGTATCCCTTGAGCCCTTCAAAGCTGCCCTTCAAGAACTCAAATCCACCATGCGCGAGCCCCACGGTGGGCGCCAACTGTCGTGGAATTGTCACGGCAGATGTCCTCGAGCTAGGACTTAGTCGTGGAGCCATCGCAGCTAGGAAGCTTGAAGGGGTTAAGCGGGACAAGGAACACAAGGGTTTATACTGGTTCGGCCCCTTACGGTGAAGGTAAAAGCCTACGTCCAGTTTGAGGTGGTATTGATTAGGGTTACGATAACCAGGGAGCTAAACTGCTATGCCTGGCTCTCGATGAGATCTTTCTTGTTCCTAAACCGCTGCCGGGTCGTCCCTTTATATAGGGAGGCTGACGCCCAGCAGCTCTCAGAGTCCCGGCCGGCTCATAAGAGTGTCCGGCTCGGACTCTCAACTATTCTTGCCTTACACTACAAGCTCTACCATAATAACGATTGTAATTACGGGCCTTAAGCCATATCCGGGTCTTAAGCCCACCTTTGGCCCACCGTCTTCAAGCTTGGCGCCGGGCTTCTGGCAATGACCATTATGAGTAACCCGGCCCCTCCTGGCGGGTGACTCTAAGGTCTATATCCTCAACAGGTTTGGTAAATTGAAGTTGGCAAATACAAAAAATAGAGAAGGGCCCACCATAAATGTTGTTAACCGGTGGGAATAGTTGAGGTCGCGCATGATCCATCTCCTGAACCTTGCACGCCGCCGCCGCTAGAGGTCACCAATTAGGATTTTGTAGCATCAGGACTGAACCTTGCACATCGTTGCACATGATCATCCTTATCTTTTACCTGGACAACAGTAGTACGACTACCAGTTTTGCAGGGAGGCAAAGGTGCAGTTGTCACCGTCCAGATTGTTCAGCAGACAAAGGTTCAGCAGCAGGAGCTTGTCGGTCAGCTCAGGCAACAGGTTCGCCCGGCCTCGGCAAAATTTTGTGTTTTGACCCTATTCCCTAACAATTTCAGGATCTGACCCTGGTTTGAAATATTTTCGGGATTTGACACTTTTGCTACCGCCAGGGCCTTTGGCGGTAGTGTTAGACAGGCTACCGCCAGATCCCCTGGCGGTAAGGTGTGACAGAGGGGGATGGCGGCCATTTGCCTGTGCTGATGTGGATAAGTACCCTACCGCCAGGGCCCTGGCGGTAGGCTGTCTAAGCCTACCGCCAAGTTCCCTGGCAGTAGGGTGTGGCAGGTTTTTACAGTGTGAAGTTTCTGTGACGAAATGTGCAATGGCCCTGGCGGTAGGGTTCACCCTACCGCCATGGGGGCTGGCGGTAGGTTGTATGACCGTACCGCCATGGCCCCTGGTGGTAGGGTCTTGTGTATTGCAGTGTAAAGTTTCTGTAACGAAATATGCAAGGGCCCTGGTGGTAGGTTCACCCTACCGCCGTGGGGGCTGGCGGTAGGGTGTCTAACCCTACCAACAGGCCCTGGCGGTAGGGTCCTCTGTTTTGTTGTTTCAAGTTCATTTGGTTGCTTGTTTTCAAATTCAATATGACAGCAATATCACGGCAAGTTTCACAAAATATGACAGCAATATCACAAATTTTAAACAATTAAACTTGGGCATCACATAGACCCATATTAAGATAACTTCAAGTGCATAGAACATTTCAAACGAACTTTAACTAATCAGTAAACGGAGTTCCACATAGTAGCAAACACATAGGTCCACAAATAGCAAACACATAGTTCCACGTAGTTCCACAACCGACAAGTTCAACCAAACGAAGTTCAACCTAATAGCAAACACATAGACAACCCAAGTACAAGAGCCAACTATCAAAGATCATAATCAGTTGCTCCTCCTTCCTCTCTTGGAGGTACGGTCCTCGTTACTCTTTGAACGAGTCTCTTCGGTCTTCTTCTTGGGCCGGTGAGGAAGCGGTCTCTGAAAAGGTTCCGGACTCAGCAAATCCTTCTTCTTCGGATTCCTCTTCTTCGGCAGCTGAGATGCTTGAGATGATTGAGTTGGTGGAGGTCCATAATCTTCATCGTACTCCTCCTCCCCGTTGCTCTCATCCTCCTCCTCCTCTTCCTCCTCCCCTTCTTCATATGTGGCCTCCTCCTCCTCCTCCTCCTCGGCCAACCTAGACGACGAGGGAACCTGGCTCGATGAGCCGATGTGACCCTATGTGGCTACAAGCCGATAAGCTTCAACCGCCCCAGCTCCAGCACACCCAAGCAGCCTACTAGCTTGCGACAACGCTTCACGAACTTCTGCACTCACAATGAAACAAGGGCATAATAAGTATCAGGTTTATGATTGCAAGTGAACAAGATGCATCTGTTCCGAGGAGGTTGAAATTGTACCTTCATCGTCCCCCTCATTTTGTTCTCGGATTGTACGCTCCCGGGGAGATCACTTAGTGCATCTGAGGCTTCAAAGATGCATTTGTTCAGCTCACCAGACTGCAACGGCATAAGTCAGTCACGTTGACGAATACAATAATTTAAATATAACCTCTCGGTTCAAACTTACCACTCTGTTGATGAGGGGGGCAAACTCCCTAAAGCCACTGCGCATGTCTCTGATGCCGGTATGGTAGGCCTCTTCCTCGGGGTCATCCCTTTCCAGCTCTGCGATGTCTTCCGCCGTCCACCGAGGCCTGAGACGAAGACGGTGCTTCTGGCCATCATCGTACCACCTCATGTGTCGGCTCAGGTAAGCATCCCAGTCAGTCACCCTCCTCTCCCCGTCTTTCCGTACCTCCATCGGTTCCACTCCGTCACATGATTTTTATGCTCCTCTCCCCAGTCTGTGATCGACTGATTCTTCTGCCGGCTCATCCTGCAAGGCATACGCAACAAGAATCATCATAAGCGCAACAAGATCATCATAAACAAGAAACATGATAAGCGTAATGAAATCATGGGCATGGAGAACAAAGCGCTCACAGGTGGAGCACATGGCCGCTAGTATCAGTGGGCTGGCCCGGTGGGGTATGCTGAAAAATCCCAAACTGCGTGGCCACGCGGTGTGGCAAGTGCCACTCAACGGCATACACACAGATCATGGGCACGATGCACCGCCAGAGACCACGGTCCGCATCGCACATCACGTTCAGATCAAAGTCCCACTGTCGGTCTTGTCGATACGGCCACCAGTTTACCTATTACATATACATTGGTAAGTTCCCACTCTCGGTCAAAATTGGAATCAAAGAGAAAGGTGTTGAGCGAGTTCATATACCTGGGTATGCGTCAAAGCGTCCAACTCATTGGTGTAGGTCTTGTACGAAGTCTTGTTTAGGCCCGTGTAGAGTTTGACAACGTCCCACTCGTAAGCTACGGTGGGGTTTCGAGTCTCGTCACCGTCTTCGCATAGTCTTCCCATGGGCGTCTTGGCATCTTCTCCGGACGCCCCACCGGCAGCCGCTCCCACATCCAAATGGATAAGGCCCAGACAAAGCCACCCATATTGGACTTGTCTCCCGTCCTCTGAGTTGCGTCATCAAGCTGCAAAACATCAAATGAGGATCAGATATAAGAAAATCTCATGGACATACTTTCCTAGGTAGGTAGGCAATTAGACACTCTCTTACCGAACGGTATAGGTAGGCGAGAGATGCGGTCCCCCAACTGTACCCTGCATCCCAGTCGGCTAGGAAGAACAGATACGACCAGTTGGCAGAGTTCCCGGAGCTGTCTGGAAACACGACCTCTGTGAGAAGATACCACAGGTAGGCCCTCGCGTACCACTCCACAGTCGCCTCGTCTGCGCCTTCGGGGCATGTCTTCCGGTGCTCCGAGATCCAGATCAACAGCACACCAGATGTACGGTTGCTCTTGGCACCGGGGCAGTCGCCGATGAGGGTGGTGACCCTCTCCTGCCAGTTGGTCCTCTCCACTCGACCGGTGAGTGCATGACCCTCGATCGGCATGGCAGTAATCATCTCCCAGTCCTCGAGGGTCACCATCATCTCCCCGCATGGCAGATGGAAAGAATGGGTCTCCGGTCGCCACCGGTCAATCAGAGCTATGAGAGCTGCGTGGACAAGCGTCGGCGGCTGACGCTTGAACTGCAACACGAAACCCAACAGCGGGCTCTCTTGAAGAACAGCGCGTAGCGCTCGTCGTAGTCCATACGCCCATGAACCCTGTGACCCCTCATGCGCAGTGGCTGGAGCATCTGTCAAAAAGTGAACGCCAAAAGTTAGGAAATTATTTTCATCAATCCGAAAACTTTGATCAATATTTCTTTCATATCACTTACCTCTCCGTTCTCTATGAACCGGGCACGATGACCCTTGTCGAATGCCCAGTCCAGCATGGAGTACCATGGGCCGATGTTGTCCGCAAGAGGTGGCCGCCTTAATAAAATTTCATAAACAAAAACATCGCAAGCACTTCATATCAAAATCATATCACCATGCGTCATATCACAAAAAATATCAAATCATATCACCATGCATCATGTCACCATGATGGATCAAATCATATCAACATTACTCATATAAAAAATCCTTCCCCTCTTTAATCATATCAACATGCACCAGATCACAAAAAAAATCCTCCAACAATAATCTTCAATGTATTATCTCCAAACAACATCTTCATATCATCATATCAACATGCATCATATCATCATATTTTTAAAGAAAAAAATCCTCCAACATGCATCATATCATCATATTTGTAAACAAAAAATTCCTCCAACATCTTCATATCATCATATCAACATGCATCATCAACCTACAATCAATTCCTCCCACATGCATTACATCATAATTTTTTTAACAAAAAAAATTATGAACTAGGGTTCATCTTCACACTAACATATGAACTATTGATTAGAGTTCATATCCAATACCACTAGTTACTAAAGAACTAAGAACTACAACTACAATCAATCTTAGGTGAAAAAAATCCAATCTAAGTTAAATAATATTAGGGATTTCAAGCAAATAATGCGTCGAATCGGAAGCAAGTTTGCAAAAACTAATTGGAGGGATTGGAGGAGCTTACGTTTCTCTCTTCGGGGCCATCTCGATCCGCAAAAACGGTGAAGAATCGGTGAAGATCCGAGGGGGAGAGTGGAGGAGAAGAGAGAGGGAGAGAGGGGCGACTTGGGGGAGAAACTGCCGACGGGGGGGAGGGGAGGGGTGGGGAGATGGGAAGGGGCGTGGGGTCTCGGGCGGAATAACTGCCCGGACCCTACCGCCACGGGTCCTGGCGGTAGGGTTAGACAGCCACCGCCAGGTCCCCTGGCGGTAGGGTGCGACGGAGGGGAACGGCCGCCGTCACCGCGTGCTGACGTGGATAAGTACCCTACCGCCAGGGGCCCTGGTGGTAGCCTGTCCAACCCTACCGCCAAGACCCCTGGCGGTAAGAAAAAGGGTCAAATCCCGAAATTATTTCAAACTGGGGTCAGATCTTGATTTTGTTTGTCAAAAGGGTCAAAACACGAAATTTTGCCCGGCCTCTAGAATCTGTCAGCCAGCAGCAGGTTTTGCCGGCGACACAGTACCAAACTGACATGAGCTTTAGGCTTTGTCGGCGACCAGCAGCAGCATCTTCTCGGCGCGCGTGAGAATTCAGTCCAGGGCGCGCCGCGACGGGGGATAGCAACGTGATACGCGCACGTAAAGATGCGCGTGCGGAGGGATGAAATGGCAAGTTGATAAAATTGCCAAGTGGATTTGCCAAACTATTGAAGAGCAATTTTTCTTGTTTGCCAAAAAAAGAGACGCCAGGTTAATTTAGGGAACTCTTGGAGATGCTCTTAGGAGAAAGTCACTCTCTAGTATTTTTATCTATGTTAGTAGAGGGAGAGTGAGAAGTCTCCAAGGAGGAGTCCCGGCCTATCACGAGTCTTCTCCAAGGTGCGCCTCAGTGGATGCGAGCTTCTTGTAAGTAATACTACATCTGAGTCCTTCTAGTATTTGATATTCGCCCATAGGATCGATCACATCAAAGTTGCACAAACACACACGCATAAAAATTGATAGTCAAGGGCTCTTGTCGTGCCCTCTTTTCCCTCTCTTTATTGTTTTTCGTTTTTCTGGTGCTGTTACAAATCGATGCCATGGCTCACTTATATATAGGCGCAGCCATGACCCTAAAAAACCGACTCCAAGCTAAACTCGTGAGCTAAACTGACTCCTACACGGATTGCACCGGACACAGCCAAAGGCAAAGCCTACCAAGACACGGCCATATACTACTACTCTTGGTCGGACACAAATTCACCTGCCTAATCTAATTACACGGCCGCGCTAATCATAAGCCTAACACGACTCCAACTCAAACTTCTATACGTATACACTCAAATACTAGGTAACTTATCTAATTGAAATTAACTTATGTTTGGATTATCTAACATTAATTACCCTAGAGTAGAGAGAATGTATATTTATTTATGTACCCACGAGCGAGCACGAGAAAGAGATGAACCTAGAGTCTAGAGAGAGAGAGGAATGGTGACGTGGTTTGAACTTGAACATGAACACGAACAAAACGCATGCAGTTCTGTCGGACCCCAACAAGCGTATCCTCTATGACGTCGGAGCCTACGACAGCGACGGCGACGACGAGGTATGTATGTATGTATGTATTGCGACTTTTATGTACTATATTCTAATCTAATCGATAGTGGTATATACACGTCGGCCAAAGACTAGCTTAGCACCATCTTGTTGTGGTGCTTTAATTTTATTTACTTAGGGTGCAGGAGACATACTGGGAGACATCCTGAAGGCCATGAACCACACACCTCCACACGTAAGTCAACTCACGCTGCTGCTGCTTATAGTTATACTAGTAGATATCATGGAGGTTTGAGCACTTCTTACTTACTTATGAGCTATTCACCACCATATATACCAATACTCTAATACCATGCCGCAGCTGGAAGACGGCAAGCGCGAGAGCTTGGAGGATCTGCAGAAGCAGTCCGAGGAGCTGTTCCTCAAGCCCGGCGCTTGCTCCTCCAAGTCGCTGCCGCAGCCGTCGTCCTCCTCCTCCAAGACAAGGGCAGGCAGGAAGTAGCTAGAAAGGCTCCCAAGATGAATGGATCATCTTCATACGTGAAGATGCGGCTAATTTCATCCGTCAGAATAGATCATTGTCTTGTGTTGCCTAGCTAGCTAAACTCACAAGAGAGAAGCGCACAACAGATGCCATGTCATGCTAGGCTATTGCTAGCCATCCACGGAGAATGTTAAATGTTCAGCTAGCCTAGCATTGCCTAGTCACTAAGCGTCATCCACTCATGCATGCCTAGTGGAATGCGAGATGAAACCTAAAAGCATGGAGTACTTTGCTTGCAATTAATGAACAACAATTGTGTATGTTAATGAATGAAATTCCTGTCAACTTAAAAAAACATTTTTGCTGTGTGTTGAGCTGCAGAAACATCTTATATTTACACTGGTAGAAAAAGGGTCAAATGTGAAGCACATTAGTGCCGGTTTGATTTGAGCCGGCACTAATGTGTCCATTAGTGCCGGTTCCAACGGCTAGGCGGGCGGAGATCATTAGTACCGGTTCGTGAGCAACCTTTTGTACCGGTTCGTGTCACGAACGGGTACTAATGATGCTGCATCAGGCTGTGGTCAGGCTGGGGCCCCACAGGCACCTTTAGTACCGGTTCGTGCCATGAACCGGTACTATAGTTTTTTAGTAAGCTGTTTTTAGTCCCACCTCGCGAATAGAGAGGCACTAGGAGCGGTTTATAAGCCCTGAGTGCAGAGACGATGAAGGAGAGGCGCAATGCTCATCTGCACGTTGCTTAGCTTTAAGCCTTGAGGAATAGTGTAGACTGCACGTAGCTATGTGCAGTGCAGTTTGCACTATTCCGAAAGGCTTGAAGCTAATTAACGAGCATTGTGCCTCTTTTTTATCTTTAATAACTTATTACAACTCCGGACTTCTTGTGTTACAGCAAAAACTGGACACACTTCGTGTACAAACTGGACAATCTCTTTCGAAGTATCAGAGTTTCTGACGAGAACTCATCTCTTATATGGGCACTTCATTTTTTTAAACTTATTACAACTCCAGACTTTTTTGCGTTCTGTACACACCATTCAAAGCGACGTCATCAATTTCCAACACGTTCTGACATCATTTGCTGTTTTTCAGTCATTTGAACTCCAGCCTATTTTTGCGTTCAGTATGCATCATTCAAAGCGACGTCATCAATTTCCAACATGTTCTGATATCATTTGCTGTTTTTCAGTCATTTACCGATTTGTTTAGGGAGCTAAATGACGGTGAAATTGAAAATCACTACAAAATGAACTCTGAAAATGTTGGAACTTGGCATGGTATCATCATTTCGCCCGCATAGCATGTGCAAAAGAGTAGAGAGGGTCACGGCGAAAAGTGGACGCACCTCGTGTACAAACTGGACATTCTCTTTCGGAGTATCAGGGTTTCAGACGAGAACTCATCTGTTACACGGGCACTTCAATGTTTTTTAAACTTATTTGAACTCCAGCCTATTTTTGCGTTCAGTATGCATCATTCAAAGCGACGTCATCAATTTCCAACACGTTCTGACATCATTTGTTTTTTCAGTGATTTACCGATTTGTTTAGGGAGCTAAATGATGGTGAAATTGAAAATCACTACAAAATGAACTCTGAAAATGTTGGAACTTGGCATGGTATCATCATTTCGCCCGCATAGCATGTGCAAAAGAGTATAGAGGGTCACGGCGAAAACTGGACGCACCTCGTGTACAAACTGGACAATCTCTTTCGTAGTATCAGGGTTTCGGACGAGAACTCATCTGTTACACGGGCACTTCAATGTTTTTAAACTTATTTGAACTCCAGCCTATTTTTGCGTTCAGTATGCATCATTCAAAGCGACGTCATCAATTTCCAACACGTTCTGACATCATTTGCTGTTTTTCAGTCATTTACCGATTTGTTTAGGGAGCTAAATGACAGTGAAATTGAAAATCACTACAAAATGAACTCTGAAAATGTTGGAACTTGGCATGGTATCATCATTTCGCCCGCATAGCATGTGCAAAAGAGTAGAGAGGGTCACGGCGAAAACTGGACGCACCTCGTGTACAAACTGGACAATCTCTTTCGGAGTATCAGGGTTTCGGACGAGAACTCATCTGTTACACGGGCACTTCAATGTTTTTTAAACTTATTTGAACTCCACCCTATTTTTGCGTTCAGTATGCATCATTCAAAGCGACGTCATCAATTTCCAACACATTCTGACATCATTTGCTGTTTTTCAGTCATTTACCGATTTGTTTAGGGAGCTAAATGACGGTGAAATTGAAAATCACTACAAAATGAACTCTGAAAATGTTGGAACTTGGCATGGTATCATCATTTCGCCCGCATAGCATGTGCAAAAGAGTAGAGAGAGTCACGGCGAAAACTGGACGCACCTCGTGTACAAATTGGACAATCTCTTTCGGAGTATCAGGGTTACGGACGAGAACTCATCTGTTACACGGGCACTTCAATGTTTTTAAACTTATTTGAACTCCAGCCTATTTTTGCGTTCAGTATGCGTCTTTCAAAGGGACGTCATCAAATTCCAACACGTTCTCACATCATTTGTTGTTTTTCAGTCATTTACCGGTTTATTTAGGGAGCTAAATGACGGTGAAATTGAAAATCACTACAAAATGAACTCTGAAAATGTTGGAACTTGGCATGGTATCATCATTTCGCCCGCATAGCATGTGCAAAAGAGTAGAGAGGGTCACGGCGAAAACTGGACGCACCTCGTGTACAAACTGGACAATCTGTTTCGTAGTATCAGGGTTTCAGACGAGAACTCATCTGTTACACGGGCACTTCAATGTTTTTTAAACTTATTTGAACTCCAGCCTATTTTTGCGTTCAGTATGCATCATTCAAAGCGACGTCATCAATTTTCAACACGTTCTGACATCATTTGTTGTTTTTCAGTCATTTACCGATTTGTTTAGGGAGCTAAATGATGGTGAAATTGAAAATCACTACAAAATGAACTCTGAAAATGTTGGAACTTGGCATGGTATCATCATTTCGCCCGCATAGCATGTGCAAAAGAGTAGAGAGGGTCACGGCGAAAACTGGACGCACCTCGTGTACAAACTGGACAATCTCTTTCGTAGTATCAGGGTTTCGGACGAGAACTCATCTGTTACACGGGCACTTCAATGTTTTTTAAACTTATTTGAACTCCAGCCTATTTTTGCGTTCAGTATGCATCATTCAAAGCGACGTCATCAATTTCCAACACGTTCTGACATCATTTGCTGTTTTTCAGTCATTTACCGATTTGTTTAGGGAGCTAAAGGACGGTGAAATTTAAAATTACTACAAAATGAACTCTGAAAATGTTGGAACTTGGCATTGTATCATCATTTCGCCCGCATAGCATGTGCAAAAGAGTAGAGAGGGTCACAGCGAAAACTGGACGCACCTCGTGTACAAACTGGACAATCTCTTTCGTAGTATCAGGGTTTCGGACGAGAACTCATCTGTTACCCGGGCACTTTAATGTTTTTTAAACTTATTTGAACTCCAGCCTATTTTTGCGTTCAGTATGCATCATTCAAAGCGACGTCATCAATTTCCAACATGTTCTGACATCATTTGCTGTTTTTCAGTCATTTACCGATTTGTTTAGGGAGTTAAATGACGGTGAAATTGAAAATCACTATAAAATGAACTCTGAAAATGTTGGAACTTGGCATGGTATCATCATTTCGCCCGCATAGCATGTGCAAAAGAGTAGAGAGGGTCACGGCGAAAACTGGACGCACCTCGTGTACAAACTGGACAATCTCTTTCGTAGTATCAGGGTTTCGGACGAGAACTCATCTGTTACACGGGCACTTCAATGTTTTTTGAACTTATTTGAACTCCAGCCTATTTTTGCGTTCAGTATGCATGATTCAAAGCGAAGTCATCAATTTCCAACACGTTCTGACATCATTTGCTGTTTTTCAGTCATTTACCGATTTGTTTAGGAAGCTAAAGGACGGTGAAATTGAAAATCACTGCAAAATGAACTCTGAAAATGTTGGAACTTGGCATTGTATCATCATTTCGCCCGCATAGCATGTGCAAAAGAGTAGAGAGGGTCACAGCAAAAACTGGACGCACCTCGTGTACAAACTGGACAATCTCTTTCGTAGTATCAGGATTTCGGACGAGAACTCATCTGTTACACGGGCACTTTAATGTTTTTTAAACTTATTTGAACTCCAGCCTATTTTTGCGTTCGGTATGCATCATTCAAAGCGACGTCATCAATTTCCAACATGTTCTGACATCATTTGCTGTTTTTCAGTCATTTACCGATTTGTTTAGGGAGCTAAATGACGGTGAAATTGAAAATCACTACAAAATGAACTCTGAAAATGTTGGAACTTGGCATGGTATCATCATTTCGCCCGCATAGCATGTGCAAAAGAGTAGAGAGGGTCACGGCGAAAACTGGACGCACCTCGTGTACAAACTGGACATTCTCTTTCGGAGTATCAGGGTTTCAGACGAGAACTCATCTGTTACACGGGCACTTCAATGTTTTTTAAACTTATTTGAACTCCAGCCTATTTTTGCGTTCAGTATGCATCATTCAAAGCGACGTCATCAATTTCCAACACGTTCTGACATCATTTGTTTTTTCAGTGATTTACCGATTTGTTTAGGGAGCTAAATGACGGTGAAATTGAAAATCACTATAAAATGAACTCTGAAAATGTTGGAACTTGGCATGGTATCATCATTTCGCCCGCATAGCGTATGCAAAAGAGTAGAGAGGGTCACGGCGAAAACTGGACGCACCTCGTGTACAAACTGGACAATCTCTTTCGTAGTATCAGGGTTTCGGACGAGAACTCATCTGTTACACGGGCACTTCAATGTTTTTTAACTTATTTGAACTCCACCCTATTTTTGCGTTCAGTATGCATCATTCAAAGCGACGTCATCAATTTCCAACACGTTCTGACATCATTTGCTATTTTTCAGTCATTTACCAATTTGTTTAGGGAGCTAAATGACGGTGAAATTGAAAATCACTACAAAATGAACTCTGAAAATGTTGGAACATGGCATGGTATCATCACTTCGCCCGCATAGCATGTGCAAAAGAGTAGAGAGGGTCACGGCGAAAACTGGACGCACCTCGTGTACAAACTGGACAATCTCTTTCGTAGTATCAGGGTTTCGGACGAGAACTCATCTGTTACACGGGCACTTCAATGTTTTTTAAACTTATTCAAACTCCACCCTATTTTTGCGTTCAGTATGCATCATTCAAAGCGACGTCATCAATTTCCAACATGTTCTGATATCATTTGCTGTTTTTCAGTCATTTACCGATTTGTTTAGGGAGCTAAATGACGGTGAAATTGAAAATCACTACAAAATGAACTCTGAAAATGTTGGAACATGGCATGGTATCATCACTTCGCCCGCATAGCATGTGCAAAAGAGTAGAGAGGGTCACGGCGAAAACTGGACGCACCTCGTGTACAAACTGGACAATCTCTTTCGTAGTATCAGGGTTTCGGACGAGAACTCATCTGTTACACGGGCACTTCAATGTTTTTTAAACTTATTTGAACTCCAGCCTATTTTTGCGTTCAGTATGCATCATTCAAAGCGACGTCATCAATTTCCAACACGTTCTGACATCATTTGTTTTTTCAGTCATTTACCGATTTGTTTAGGGAGCTAAATGATGGTGAAATTGAAAATCACTACAAAATGAACTCTGAAAATGTTGGAACTTGGCATGGTATCATCATTTCGCCCGCATAGCATGTGCAGAAGAGTATAGAGGGTCACGTCGAAAACTGGACGCACCTCGTGTACAAACTTGACAATCTCTTTCGTAGTATCAGGGTTTCGGACGAGAACTCATCTGTTACACGGGCACTTCAATGTTTTTAAACTTATTTGAACTCCAGCCTATTTTTGCGTTCAGTATGCATCATTCAAAGCGACGTCATCAATTTCCAACACGTTCTGACATCATTTGCTGTTTTTCAGTCATTTACCGATTTGTTTAGGGAGCTAAATGACGGTGAAATTGAAAATCACTACAAAATGAACTCTGAAAATGTTGGAACTTGGCATGGTATCATCATTTCGCCCGCATAGCATTTGCAAAAGAGTAGAGAGGGTCACGGCGAAAACTGGACGCACCTCGTGTACAAACTGGACAATCTCTTTCGGAGTATCAGGGTTTCGGACGAGAACTCATCTGTTACACGGGCACTTCAATGTTTTTTAAACTTATTTGAACTCCAGCCTATTTTTGCGTTCAGTATGCATCATTCAAAGCGACGTGATCAATTTCCAACACATTCTGACATCATTTGCTGTTTTTCAGTCATTTACCGATTTGTTTAGGGAGCTAAATGACGGTGAAATTGAAAATCACTACAAAATGAACTCTGAAAATGTTGGAACTTGGCATGGTATCATCATTTCGCCCGCATAGCATGTGCAAAAGAGTAGAGAGAGTCACGGCGAAAACTGGACGCACCTCGTGTACAAATTGGCCAATCTCTTTCGGAGTATCAGGGTTACGGACGAGAACTCATCTGTTACACGGGCACTTCAATGTTTTTAAACTTATTTGAACTCCAATCTATTTTTGCGTTCAGTATGCGTCTTTCAAAGGGACGTCATCAAATTCCAACACGTTCTGACATCATTTGTTGTTTTTCAGTCATTTACCGGTTTGTTTAGGGAGCTAAATGGTGGTGAAATTGAAAATCACTACAAAATGAACTCTGAAAATGTTGGAACTTGGCATGGTATCATCATTTCGCCCGCATAGCATGTGCAAAAGAGTAGAGAGGGTCACGGCGAAAACTGGACGCACCTCGTGTACAAACTGGACAATCTCTTTCGTAGTATCAGGGTTTCAGACGAGAACTCATCTGTTACACGGGCACTTCAATGTTTTTTAAACTTATTTGAACTCCAGCCTATTTTTGTGTTCAGTATGCATCATTCAAAGCGACGTCATCAATTTTCAACACGTTCTGACATCATTTGTTGTTTTTCAGTCATTTACCGATTTGTTTAGGGAGCTAAATGATGGTGAAATTGAAAATCACTACAAAATGAACTCTGAAAATGTTGGAACTTGGCATGGTATCATCATTTCGCCCGCATAGCATGCGCAAAAGAGTAGAGAGGGTCACGGCGAAAACTGGACGCACCTCGTGTACAAACTGGACAATCTCTTTCGTAGTATCAGGGTTTCGGATGAGAACTCATCTGTTACACGGGCACTTCAATGTTTTTTAAACTTATTTGAACTCCAGCCTATTTTTGCGTTCAGTATGCATCATTCAAAGCGACGTCATCAATTTCCAACACTTTCTGACATCATTTGCTGTTTTTCAGTCATTTACCGATTTGTTTAGGGAGCTAAAGGACGGTGAAATTTAAAATTACTACAAAATGAACTCTGAAAATGTTGGAACTTGGCATTGTATCATCATTTCGCTCGCATAGCATGTGCAAAAGAGTAGAGAGGGTCATAGCGAAAACTGGACGCACCTCGTGTACAAACTGGACAATCTCTTTCGTAGTATCAGGGTTTCGGACGAGAACTCATCTGTTACCCGGGCACTTTAATATTTTTTAAACTTATTTGAACTCCAGCCTATTTTTGCATTCAGTAT
This sequence comes from Aegilops tauschii subsp. strangulata, assembly GCF_002575655.3. Taxonomy (NCBI): domain Eukaryota; kingdom Viridiplantae; phylum Streptophyta; class Magnoliopsida; order Poales; family Poaceae; genus Aegilops; species Aegilops tauschii. Next base: position 15,115,146 of record NC_053038.3, on the reverse strand, counting down.
GCATCATTCAAAGCGACGTCATCAATTTCCAACATGTTCTGACATCATTTGCTGTTTTTCAGTCATTTACTGATTTGTTTAGGGAGTTAAATGACGGTGAAATTGAAAATCACTATAAAATGAACTCTGAAAATGTTGGAACTTGGCATGGTATCATCATTTCGCCCGCATAGCGTATGCAAAAGAGTAGAGAGGGTCACGGCGAAAACTGGACGCACCTCGTGTACAAACTGGACAATCTCTTTCGTAATATCAGGGTTTCGGACGAGAACTCATCTGTTACACGGGCACTTCAATGTTTTTTAAACTTATTTGAACTCCAGCCTATTTTTGCATTCAGTATGCATCATTCAAAGCGACGTCATCAATTTCCAACACGTTCTGACATCATTTGCTGTTTTTCAGTCATTTACCGATTTGTTTAGGGAGCTAAAGGACGGTGAAATTGAAAATCACTACAAAATGAACTCTGAAAATGTTGGAACTTGGCATTGTATCATCATTTCGCCCGCATAGCATGTGCAAAAGAGTAGAGAGGGTCACAGCAAAAACTGGACGCACCTCGTGTACAAACTGGACAATCTCTTTCGTAGTATCAGGGTTTCGGACGAGAACTCATCTGTTACACGGGCACTTCAATGTTTTTTAAACTTATTTGAACTCCAGCCTATTTTTGCGTTCAGTATGCATCATTCAAAGCGACGTCATCAATTTCCAACATGTTCTGACATCATTTGCTGCTTTTCAGTCATTTACCGATTTGTTTAGGGAGCTAAATGACGGTGAAATTGAAAATCACTACAAAATGAACTCTGAAAATGTTGGAACTTGGCATGGTATCATCATTTCGCCCGCATAGCATGTGCAAAAGAGTAGAGAGGGTCACGGCGAAAACTCGACGCACCTCGTGTACAAACTGGACAATCTCTTTCGGAGTATCAGCGTTTCGGACGAGAACTCATCTGTTACACGGGCACTTCAATGTTTTTTAAACTTATTTGAACTGCAGCCTATTCTTGCGTTCAACATGCATCATTCGAAGCGACATCATCAATTTCTAACACGTTCTGACATCATTTGCTGTTTTTCAGTCATTTACCGATTTGTTTAGGGAGCTAAATGACGGTGAAATTGAAAATCACTACAAAATGAACTCTGAAAATGTTGGAACTTGGCACGATATCATCATTTCGCCCGCATAGCATGTGCAAAAGAGTAGAGAGGGTCACGGCGAAAACTGAACGCACCTCGTGTACAAACTGGACAATCTCTTTCGGAGTATTAGGGTTTCGGACGAGAACTCATCTGTTACACGGGCACTTCAATGTTTTTTAAACTTATTTGAACTCCACCCTATTTTTGCGTTCAGTATGCATCATTCAAAGCGACGTCATCAATTTCCAACACGTTCTGACATCATTTGCTATTTTTCAGTCATTTACCGATTTGTTTAGGGAGCTAAATGACAGTGAAATTGAAAATCACTACAAAATGAACTCTGAAAATGTTGGAACTTGGCATGGTATCATCATTTCGCCCGCATAGCATGTGCAAAAGAGTAGAGAGGGTCACAGCGAAAACTGGACGCACCTCGTGTACAAACTGGACATTCTCTTTCGGAGTATCAGGGTTTCAGACGAGAACTCATCTGTTACACGGGCACTTCAATGTTTTTTAAACTTATTTGAACTCCAGCCTATTTTTGCGTTCAGTATGCATCATTCAAAGCGACGTCATCAATTTCCAACAGGTTCTGACATCATTTGTTTTTTTCAGTCATTTACCGATTTGTTTAGGGAGCTAAATGATGGTGAAATTGAAAATTACTACAAAATGAACTCTGAAAATGTTGGAACTTGGCATGGTATCATCATTTCGCCCGCATAGCATGTGCAAAAGAGTAGAGAGAGTCACGGCGAAAACTGGACGCACCTCGTGTACAAATTGGACAATCTCTTTCGGAGTATCAGGGTTACGGACGAGAACTCATCTGTTACACGGGCACTTCAATGTTTTTAAACTTATTTGAACTCGAACCTATTTTTGCGTTCAGTATGCATCTGTCAAAGGTACGTCATCGAATTCCAACACGTTCTGACATCAGTTGTTGTTTTTGAGTCATTTACCGGTATGTTTAGGGAGCTAAATGACGGTGAAATTGAAAATCACTACTAAATGAACTCTGAAAATGTTGGAACTTGGCATGGTATCATCATTTCGCCCGCATAGCATGTGCAAAAGAGTAGAGAGGGTCACAGCGAAAACTGGACGCACCTCGTGTACAAACTGGACAATCTCTTTCGGAGTATCAGGGTTTCGGACGAGAACTCATCTGTTACACGGGCACTTCAATGATTTTTAAACTTATTTGAACTCCACCCTATTTTTGCGTTCAGTATGCATCATTCAAAGCGACGTCATCAATTTCCAACACGTTCTGACATCATTTGCTGTTTTTTAGTCATTTACCGATTTGTTTAGGGAGCTAAATGATGGTGAAATTGAAAATCACTACAAAATGAACTCTGAAAATGTTGGAACTTGGCATGGTATCATCATTTCGCCCGCATAGCATGTGCAAAAGAGTAGAGAGGGTCACGGCGAAAAGTGGACGCACCTCGTGTACAAACTGGACATTCTCTTTCGGAGTATCAGGGTTTCAGACGAGAACTCATCTGTTACACGGGCACTTCAATGTTTTTTAAACTTATTTGAACTCCAGCCTATTTTTGCGTTCAGTATGCATCATTCAAAGCGACGTCATCAATTTCCAACACGTTCTGACATCATTTGTTTTTTCAGTGATTTACCGATTTGTTTAGGGAGCTAAATGATGGTGAAATTGAAAATCACTACAAAATGAACTCTGAAAATGTTGGAACTTGGCATGGTATCATCATTTCGCCCGCATAGCATGTGCAAAAGAGTATAGAGGGTCACGGCGAAAACTGGACGCACCTCGTGTACAAACTGGACAATCTCTTTCGTAGTATCAGGGTTTCGGACGAGAACTCATCTGTTACACGGGCACTTCAATGTTTTTAAACTTATTTGAACTCCAGCCTATTTTTGCGTTCAGTATGCATCATTCAAAGCGACGTCATCAATTTCCAACACGTTCTGACATCATTTGCTGTTTTTCAGTCATTTACCGATTTGTTTAGGGAGCTAAATGACAGTGAAATTGAAAATCACTACAAAATGAACTCTGAAAATGTTGGAACTTGGCATGGTATCATCATTTCGCCCGCATAGCATGTGCAAAAGAGTAGAGAGGGTCACGGCGAAAACTGGACGCACCTCGTGTACAAACTGGACAATCTCTTTCGGAGTATCAGGGTTTCGGACGAGAACTCATCTGTTACACGGGCACTTCAATGTTTTTTAAACTTATTTGAACTCCACCCTATTTTTGCGTTCAGTATGCATCATTCAAAGCGACGTCATCAATTTCCAACACATTCTGACATCATTTGCTGTTTTTCAGTCATTTACCGATTTGTTTAGGGAGCTAAATGACGGTGAAATTGAAAATCACTACAAAATGAACTCTGAAAATGTTGGAACTTGGCATGGTATCATCATTTCGCCCGCATAGCATGTGCAAAAGAGTAGAGAGAGTCACGGCGAAAACTGGACGCACCTCGTGTACAAATTGGACAATCTCTTTCGGAGTATCAGGGTTACGGACGAGAACTCATCTGTTACACGGGCACTTCAATGTTTTTAAACTTATTTGAACTCCAGCCTATTTTTGCGTGCAGTATGCGTCTTTCAAAGGGACGTCATCAAATTCCAACACGTTCTCACATCATTTGTTGTTTTTCAGTCATTTACCGGTTTATTTAGGGAGCTAAATGACGGTGAAATTGAAAATCACTACAAAATGAACTCTGAAAATGTTGGAACTTGGCATGGTATCATCATTTCGCCCGCATAGCATGTGCAAAAGAGTAGAGAGGGTCACGGCGAAAACTGGACGCACCTCGTGTACAAACTGGACAATCTGTTTCGTAGTATCAGGGTTTCAGACGAGAACTCATCTGTTACACGGGCACTTCAATGTTTTTTAAACTTATTTGAACTCCAGCCTATTTTTGCGTTCAGTATGCATCATTCAAAGCGACGTCATCAATTTTCAACACGTTCTGACATCATTTGTTGTTTTTCAGTCATTTACCGATTTGTTTAGGGAGCTAAATGATGGTGAAATTGAAAATCACTACAAAATGAACTCTGAAAATGTTGGAACTTGGCATGGTATCATCATTTCGCCCGCATAGCATGTGCAAAAGAGTAGAGAGGGTCACGGCGAAAACTGGACGCACCTCGTGTACAAACTGGACAATCTCTTTCGTAGTATCAGGGTTTCGGACGAGAACTCATCTGTTACACGGGCACTTCAATGTTTTTTAAACTTATTTGAACTCCAGCCTATTTTTGCGTTCAGTATGCATCATTCAAAGCGACGTCATCAATTTCCAACACGTTCTGACATCATTTGCTGTTTTTCAGTCATTTACCGATTTGTTTAGGGAGCTAAAGGACGGTGAAATTTAAAATTACTACAAAATGAACTCTGAAAATGTTGGAACTTGGCATTGTATCATCATTTCGCCCGCATAGCATGTGCAAAAGAGTAGAGAGGGTCACAGCGAAAACTGGACGCACCTCGTGTACAAACTGGACAATCTCTTTCGTAGTATCAGGGTTTCGGACGAGAACTCATCTGTTACCCGGGCACTTTAATGTTTTTTAAACTTATTTGAACTCCAGCCTATTTTTGCGTTCAGTATGCATCATTCAAAGCGACGTCATCAATTTCCAACATGTTCTGACATCATTTGCTGTTTTTCAGTCATTTACCGATTTGTTTAGGGAGTTAAATGACGGTGAAATTGAAAATCACTATAAAATGAACTCTGAAAATGTTGGAACTTGGCATGGTATCATCATTTCGCCCGCATAGCATGTGCAAAAGAGTAGAGAGGGTCACGGCGAAAACTGGACGCACCTCGTGTACAAACTGGACAATCTCTTTCGTAGTATCAGGGTTTCGGACGAGAACTCATCTGTTACACGGGCACTTCAATGTTTTTTGAACTTATTTGAACTCCAGCCTATTTTTGCGTTCAGTATGCATGATTCAAAGCGAAGTCATCAATTTCCAACACGTTCTGACATCATTTGCTGTTTTTCAGTCATTTACCGATTTGTTTAGGAAGCTAAAGGACGGTGAAATTGAAAATCACTGCAAAATGAACTCTGAAAATGTTGGAACTTGGCATTGTATCATCATTTCACCCGCATAGCATGTGCAAAAGAGTAGAGAGGGTCACAGCAAAAACTGGACGCACCTCGTGTACAAACTGGACAATCTCTTTCGTAGTATCAGGGTTTCGGACGAGAACTCATCTGTTACACGGGCACTTTAATGTTTTTTAAACTTATTTGAACTCCAGCCTATTTTTGCGTTCGGTATGCATCATTCAAAGCGACGTCATCAATTTCCAACATGTTCTGACATCATTTGCTGTTTTTCAGTCATTTACCGATTTGTTTAGGGAGCTAAATGACGGTGAAATTGAAAATCACTACAAAATGAACTCTGAAAATGTTGGAACTTGGCATGGTATCATCATTTCGCCCGCATAGCATGTGCAAAAGAGTAGAGAGGGTCACGGCGAAAACTGGACGCACCTCGTGTACAAACTGGACATTCTCTTTCGGAGTATCAGGGTTTCAGACGAGAACTCATCTGTTACACGGGCACTTCAATGTTTTTTAAACTTATTTGAACTCCAGCCTATTTTTGCGTTCAGTATGCATCATTCAAAGCGACGTCATCAATTTCCAACACGTTCTGACATCATTTGTTTTTTCAGTGATTTACCGATTTGTTTAGGGAGCTAAATGACGGTGAAATTGAAAATCACTATAAAATGAACTCTGAAAATGTTGGAACTTGGCATGGTATCATCATTTCGCCCGCATAGCGTATGCAAAAGAGTAGAGAGGGTCACGGCGAAAACTGGACGCACCTCGTGTACAAACTGGACAATCTCTTTCGTAGTATCAGGGTTTCGGACGAGAACTCATCTGTTACACGGGCACTTCAATGTTTTTTAACTTATTTGAACTCCACCCTATTTTTGCGTTCAGTATGCATCATTCAAAGCGACGTCATCAATTTCCAACACGTTCTGACATCATTTGCTATTTTTCAGTCATTTACCAATTTGTTTAGGGAGCTAAATGACGGTGAAATTGAAAATCACTACAAAATGAACTCTGAAAATGTTGGAACATGGCATGGTATCATCACTTCGCCCGCATAGCATGTGCAAAAGAGTAGAGAGGGTCACGGCGAAAACTGGACGCACCTCGTGTACAAACTGGACAATCTCTTTCGTAGTATCAGGGTTTCGGACGAGAACTCATCTGTTACACGGGCACTTCAATGTTTTTTAAACTTATTCAAACTCCACCCTATTTTTGCGTTCAGTATGCATCATTCAAAGCGACGTCATCAATTTCCAACATGTTCTGATATCATTTGCTGTTTTTCAGTCATTTACCGATTTGTTTAGGGAGCTAAATGACGGTGAAATTGAAAATCACTACAAAATGAACTCTGAAAATGTTGGAACATGGCATGGTATCATCACTTCGCCCGCATAGCATGTGCAAAAGAGTAGAGAGGGTCACGGCGAAAACTGGACGCACCTCGTGTACAAACTGGACAATCTATTTCGTAGTATCAGGGTTTCGGACGAGAACTCATCTGTTACACGGGCACTTCAATGTTTTTTAAACTTATTTGAACTCCAGCCTATTTTTGCGTTCAGTATGCATCATTCAAAGCGACGTCATCAATTTCCAACACGTTCTGACATCATTTGTTTTTTCAGTCATTTACCGATTTGTTTAGGGAGCTAAATGATGGTGAAATTGAAAATCACTACAAAATGAACTCTGAAAATGTTGGAACTTGGCATGGTATCATCATTTCGCCCGCATAGCATGTGCAGAAGAGTATAGAGGGTCACGTCGAAAACTGGACGCACCTCGTGTACAAACTGGACAATCTCTTTCGTAGTATCAGGGTTTCGGACGAGAACTCATCTGTTACACGGGCACTTCAATGTTTTTAAACTTATTTGAACTCCAGCCTATTTTTGCGTTCAGTATGCATCATTCAAAGCGACGTCATCAATTTCCAACACGTTCTGACATCATTTGCTGTTTTTCAGTCATTTACCGATTTGTTTAGGGAGCTAAATGACGGTGAAATTGAAAATCACTACAAAATGAACTCTAAAAATGTTGGAACTTGGCATGGTATCATCATTTCGCCCGCATAGCATTTGCAAAAGAGTAGAGAGGGTCACGGCGAAAACTGGACGCACCTCGTGTACAAACTTGACAATCTCTTTCGGAGTATCAGGGTTTCGGACGAGAACTCATCTGTTACACGGGCACTTCAATGTTTTTTAAACTTATTTGAACTCCAGCCTATTTTTGCGTTCAGTATGCATCATTCAAAGCGACGTGATCAATTTCCAACACATTCTGACATCATTTGCTGTTTTTCAGTCATTTACCGATTTGTTTAGGGAGCTAAATGACGGTGAAATTGAAAATCACTACAAAATGAACTCTGAAAATGTTGGAACTTGGCATGGTATCATCATTTCGCCCGCATAGCATGTGCAAAAGAGTAGAGAGAGTCACGGCGAAAACTGGACGCACCTCGTGTACAAATTGGCCAATCTCTTTCGGAGTATCAGGGTTACGGACGAGAACTCATCTGTTACACGGGCACTTCAATGTTTTTAAACTTATTTGAACTCCAATCTATTTTTGCGTTCAGTATGCGTCTTTCAAAGGGACGTCATCAAATTCCAACACGTTCTGACATCATTTGTTGTTTTTCAGTCATTTACCGGTTTGTTTAGGGAGCTAAATGGTGGTGAAATTGAAAATCACTACAAAATGAACTCTGAAAATGTTGGAACTTGGCATGGTATCATCATTTCGCCCGCATAGCATGTGCAAAAGAGTAGAGAGGGTCACGGCGAAAACTGGACGCACCTTGTGTACAAACTGGACAATCTCTTTCGTAGTATCAGGGTTTCAGACGAGAACTCATCTGTTACACGGGCACTTCAATGTTTTTTAAACTTATTTGAACTCCAGCCTATTTTTGTGTTCAGTATGCATCATTCAAAGCGACGTCATCAATTTTCAACACGTTCTGACATCATTTGTTGTTTTTCAGTCATTTACCGATTTGTTTAGGGAGCTAAATGATGGTGAAATTGAAAATCACTACAAAATGAACTCTGAAAATGTTGGAACTTGGCATGGTATCATCATTTCGCCCGCATAGCATGTGCAAAAGAGTAGAGAGGGTCACGGCGAAAACTGGACGCACCTCGTGTACAAACTGGACAATCTCTTTCGTAGTATCAGGGTTTCGGATGAGAACTCATCTATTACACGGGCACTTCAATGTTTTTTAAACTTATTTGAACTCCAGCCTATTTTTGCGTTCAGTATGCATCATTCAAAGCGACGTCATCAATTTCCAACACTTTCTGACATCATTTGCTGTTTTTCAGTCATTTACCGATTTGTTTAGGGAGCTAAAGGACGGTGAAATTTAAAATTACTACAAAATGAACTCTGAAAATGTTGGAACTTGGCATTGTATCATCATTTCGCTCGCATAGCATGTGCAAAAGAGTAGAGAGGGTCACAGCGAAAACTGGACGCACCTCGTGTACAAACTGGACAATCTCTTTCGTAGTATCAGGGTTTCGGACGAGAACTCATCTGTTACCCGGGCACTTTAATATTTTTTAAACTTATTTGAACTCCAGCCTATTTTTGCATTCAGTATGCATCATTCAAAGCGACGTCATCAATTTCCAACATGTTCTGACATCATTTGCTATTTTTCAGTCATTTACTGATTTGTTTAGGGAGTTAAATGACGGTGAAATTGAAAATCACTATAAAATGAACTCTGAAAATGTTGGAACTTGGCATGGTATCATCATTTCGCCCGCATAGCGTATGCAAAAGAGTAGAGAGGGTCACGGCGAAAACTGGACGCACCTCGTGTACAAACTGGACAATCTCTTTCGTAATATCAGGGTTTCGGACGAGAACTCATCTGTTACACGGGCACTTCAATGTTTTTTAAACTTATTTGAACTCCAGCCTATTTTTGCATTCAGTATGCATCATTCAAAGCGACGTCATCAATTTCCAACACGTTCTGACATCATTTGCTGTTTTTCAGTCATTTACCGATTTGTTTAGGGAGCCAAAGGACGGTGAAATTGAAAATCACTACAAAATGAACTCTGAAAATGTTGGAACTTGGCATTGTATCATCATTTCGCCCGCATAGCATGTGCAAAAGAGTAGAGAGGGTCACAGCAAAAACTGGACGCACCTCGTGTACAAACTGGACAATCTCTTTCGTAGTATCAGGGTTTCGGACGAGAACTCATCTGTTACACGGGCACTTCAATGTTTTTTAAACTTATTTGAACTCCAGCCTATTTTTGCGTTCAGTATGCATCATTCAAAGCGACGTCATCAATTTCCAACATGTTCTGACATCATTTGCTGCTTTTCAGTCATTTACCGATTTGTTTAGGGAGCTAAATGACGGTGAAATTGAAAATCACTACAAAATGAACTCTGAAAATGTTGGAACTTGGCATGGTATCATCATTTCGCCCGCATAGCATGTGCAAAAGAGTAGAGAGGGTCACGGCGAAAACTCGACGCACCTCGTGTACAAACTGGACAATCTCTTTCGGAGTATCAGCGTTTCGGACGAGAACTCATCTGTTACACGGGCACTTCAATGTTTTTTAAACTTATTTGAACTGCAGCCTATTCTTGCGTTCAACATGCATCATTCGAAGCGACATCATCAATTTCTAACACGTTCTGACATCATTTGCTGTTTTTCAGTCATTTACCGATTTGTTTAGGGAGCTAAATGACGGTGAAATTGAAAATCACTACAAAATGAACTCTGAAAATGTTGGAACTTGGCACGGTATTATCATTTCGCCCGCATAGCATGTGCAAAAGAGTAGAGAGGGTCACGGCGAAAACTGAACGCACCTCGTGTACAAACTGGACAATCTCTTTCGGAGTATCAGGGTTTCGGACGAGAACTCATCTGTTACACGGGCACTTCAATGTTTTTTAAACTTATTTGAACTCCACCCTATTTTTGCGTTCAGTATGCATCATTCAAAGCGACGTCATCAATTTCCAACACGTTCTGACATCATTTGCTATTTTTCAGTCATTTACCGATTTGTTTAGGGAGCTAAATGACAGTGAAATTGAAAATCACTACAAAATGAACTCTGAAAATGTTGGAACTTGGCATGGTATCATCATTTCGCCCGCATAGCATGTGCAAAAGAGTAGAGAGGGTCACGGCGAAAACTGGACGCACCTCGTGTACAAACTGGACATTCTCTTTCGGAGTATCAGGGTTTCAGACGAGAACTCATCTGTTACACGGGCACTTCAATGTTTTTTAAACTTATTTGAACTCCAGCCTATTTTTGCGTTCAGTATGCATCATTCAAAGCGACGTCATCAATTTCCAACACGTTCTGACATCATTTGTTTTTTTCAGTCATTTACCGATTTGTTTAGGGAGCTAAATGATGGTGAAATTGAAAATTACTACAAAATGAACTCTGAAAATGTTGGAACTTGGCATGGTATCATCATTTCGCCCGCATAGCATGTGCAAAAGAGTAGAGAGAGTCACGGCGAAAACTGGACGCACCTCGTGTACAAATTGGACAATCTCTTTCGGAGTATCAGGGTTACGGACGAGAACTCATCTGTTACACGGGCACTTCAATGTTTTTAAACTTATTTGAACTCCAACCTATTTTTGCGTTCAGTATGCATCTTTCAAAGGTACGTCATCGAATTCCAACACGTTCTGACATCAGTTGTTGTTTTTGAGTCATTTACCGGTATGTTTAGGGAGCTAAATGACGGTGAAATCGAAAATCACTACAAAATGAACTCTGAAAATGTTGGAACTTGGCATTGTATCATTATTTCGCCCGCATAGCATGTGCAAAAGAGTAGAGAGGGTCACGGCGAAAACTGGACGCACCTCGTGTACAAACTGGACAATCTCTTTCGTAGTATCACGGTTTCGGACGAGAACTCATCTGTTACACGGGCACTTCAATGTTTTTTAAACTTATTTTAACTCCAGCCTATTTTTGCGTTCAGTATGCATCTTTCAAAGGGACGTCATCAATTTCCAACACGTTCTGACATCATTTCCTGTTTTTCAGTCATTTACGGATTTGTTTAGGGAGCTAAATGACGGTGAAATTAAAAATCACTACAAAATGAACTCTGAAAATGTTGGAACTTGGCATTGTATCATCGTTTCGCCCCCATAGCATGTGCAACAGAGTAGAGAGGGTCACGGCGAAAACTGGACGCACCTCGTGTACAAACTGGACAATCTCTTTCGTAGTATCAGGGTTTCGGACGAGAATTCATCTGTTACACGGGCACTTCAATGTTTTTTAAAGTTATTTGAACTCCAGCCTATTTTTGCGTTAAGTATGCATCATTCAAAGCGACGTCATCAATTTCCAACACGTTCTGACATCATTTGCTGTTTTTCAGTCATTTACGGATTTGTTTAGGGAGCTAAATGACGGTGAAATTCAAAATCACTACAAAATGAACTCTGAAAATGTTGGAACTTGGCATGGTATCATCATTTCGCCCGCATAGCATGTGCAAAAGAGTAGAGAGGGTCACGGCAAAAACTGGACGCACCTCGTGTACAAACTGGACAATCTCTTTCGTAGTATCAGGGTTTCGGACGAGAACTCATCTGTTACACGGGCACTTCAATGTTTTTTAAACTTATTTGAACTCCAGCCTATTTTTGCATTCAGTATGCATCATTCAAAGCGACGTCATCAATTTTCAACACGTTCTGACATCATTTGTTGTTTTTCAGTCATTTACCGATTTGTTTAGGGAGCTAAATGATGGTGAAATTGAAAATCACTACAAAATGAACTCTGAAAATGTTGGAACTTGGCATGGTATCATCATTTCGCCCGCATAGCATGTGCAAAAGAGTAGAGAGGGTCACGGCGAAAACTGGACGCACCTCGTGTACAAACTGGACAATCTCTTTCGTAGTATCAGGGTTTCGGACGAGAACTCATCTGTTACACGGGCACTTCAATGTTTTTAAACTTAGTTGAACTCCAGCCTATTTTTGCGTTCAGTATGCATCATTCAAAGCGACGTCATCAATTTCCAACACGTTCTGACATCATTTGTTGTTTTTCAGTCATTTACCGATTTGTTTAGGGAGCTAAATGATGGTGAAATTGAAAATCACTACAAAATGAACTCTGAAAATGTTGGAACTTGGCATGGTATCATCATTTCGCCCGCATAGCATGTGCAAAAGAGTAGAGAGGGTCACGGCGAAAACTGGACGCACCTCGTGTACAAACTGGACAATCTCTTTCGTAGTATCAGGGTTTCGGACGAGAACTCATCTGTTACACGGGCACTTCAATGTTTTAAAAACTTATTTGAACTCCAGCCTATTTTTGCGTTCAGTATGCATCATTCAAAGCGACGTCATCAATTTTCAACACGTTCTGACATCATTTGTTGTTTTTCAGTCATTTACCGATTTGTTTAGGGAGCTAAATGATGGTGAAATTGAAAATCACTACAAAATGAACTCTGAAAATGTTGGAACTTGGCATGGTATCATCATTTCGCCCGCATAGCATGTGCAAAAGAGTAGAGAGGGTCACGGCGAAAACTGGACGCACCTCGTGTACAAACTGGACAATCTCTTTCGTAGTATCAGGGTTTCGGACGAGAACTCATCTGTTACACGGGCACTTCAATGTTTTTTAAACTTATTTGAACTCCAGCCTATTTTTGCGTTCAGTATGCATCATTCAAAGCGACGTCATCAATTTCCAACACGTTCTGACATCATTTGCTGTTTTTCAGTCATTTACCGATTTGTTTAGGGAGCTAAAGGACGGTGAAATTTAAAATTACTACAAAATGAACTCTGAAAATGTTGGAACTTGGCATTGTATCATCATTTCGCTCGCATAGCATGTGCAAAAGAGTAGAGAGGGTCACAGCGAAAACTGGACGCACCTCGTGTACAAACTGGACAATCTCTTTCGTAGTATCAGGGTTTCGGACGAGAACTCATGTGTTACCCGGGCACTTTAATGTTTTTTAAACTTATTTGAACTCCAGCCTATTTTTGCGTTCAGTATGCATCATTCAAAGCGACTTCATCAATTTCCAACATGTTCTGACATCATTTGCTGTTTTTCAGTCATTTACCGATTTGTTTATGGAGTTAAATGACGGTGAAATTGAAAATCACTATAAAATGAACTCTGAAAATGTTGGAACTTGGCATGGTATCATCATTTCGCCCGCATAGCATGTGCAAAAGAGTAGAGAGGGTCACGGCGAAAACTGGACGCACCTCGTGTACAAACTGGACAATCTCTTTCGTAGTATCAGGGTTTCGGACGAGAACTCATCTGTTACACGGGCACTTCAATGTTTTTTAAACTTATTTGAACTCCAGCCTATTTTTGCGTTCTGTATGCATCAGTCAAAGCGACGTCATCAATTTCCAACACGTTCTGACATCATTTGCTGTTTTTCAGTCATTTACCGATTTGTTTAGGGAGCTAAAGGACGGTGAAATTGAAAATCACTACAAAATGAACTCTGAAAATGTTGGAACTTGGCATTGTATCATCATTTCGCCCGCATAGCATGTGCAAAAGAGTAGAGAGGGGCACAGCAAAAACTGGACGCACCTCGTGTACAAACTGGACAATCTCTTTCGTAGTATCAGGGTTTCGGACGAGAACTCATCTGTTACACGGGCACTTTAATGTTTTTTAAACTTATTTGAATTCCAGCCTATTTTTGCGTTCAGTATGCATCATTCAAAGCGACGTCATCAATTTCCAACATGTTCTGACATCATTTGCTGCTTTTTAGTCATTTACCGATTTGTTTAGGGAGCTAAATGACGGTGAAATTGAAAATCACTACAAAATGAACTCTGAAAATGTTGGAACTTGGCATGGTATCATCATTTCGCCCGCATAGCATGTGCAAAAGAGTAGAGAGGGTCACGGCGAAAACTCGACGCACCTCGTGTACAAACTGGACAATCTCTTTCGGAGTATCAGCGTTTCGGACGAGAACTCATCTGTTACACGGGCACTTCAATGTTTTTTAAACTTATTTGAACTGCAGCCTATTTTTGCGTTCAATATGCATCATTCGAAGCGACATCATCAATTTCTAACACGTTCTGACATCATTTGCTGTTTTTCAGTCATTTACCGATTTGTTTAGGGAGCTAAATGACGGTGAAATTGAAAATCACTACAAAATGAACTCTGAAAATGTTGGAACTTGGCACGGTATCATCATTTCGCCCGCATAGCATGTGCAAAAGAGTAGAGAGGGTCACGGCGAAAACTGAACGCACCTCGTGTACAAACTGGACAATCTCTTTCGGAGTATCAGGGTTTCGGACGAGAACTCATCTGTTACACGGGCACTTCAATGTTTTTTAAACTTATTTGAACTCCACCCTATTTTTTCGTTCAGTATGCATCATTCAAAGCGACGTCATCAATTTCCAACACGTTCTGACATCATTTGCTATTTTTCAGTCATTTACCGATTTGTTTAGGGAGCTAAATGACGGTGAAATTGAAAATAACTACAAAATGAACTCTGAAAATGTTGGAACTTGGCATGGTATCATCATTTCGCCCGCATAGCATGTGCAAAAGAGTAGAGAGGGTCACGGCGAAAACTGGACGCACCTCGTGTACAAACTGGACATTCTCTTTCGGAGTATCAGGGTTTCAGACGAGAACTCATCTGTTACACGGGCACTTCAATGTTTTTTAAACTTATTTGAACTCCAGCCTATTTTTGCGTTCAGTATGCATCATTCAAAGCGACGTCATCAATTTCCAACACGTTCTGACATCATTTGTTTTTTTCAGTCATTTACCGATTTGTTTAGGGAGCTAAATGACGGTGAAATTGAAAATTACTACAAAATGAACTCTGAAAATGTTGGAACTTGGCATGGTATGATCATTTCGCCCGCATAGCATGTGCAAAAGAGTAGAGAGAGTCACGGCGAAAACTGGACGCACCTCGTGTACAAATTGGACAATCTCTTTCGGAGTATCAGGGTTACGGACGAGAACTCATCTGTTACACGGGCACTTCAATGTTTTTAAACTTATTTGAACTCCAACCTATTTTTGCGTTCAGTATGCATCTTTCAAAGGTACGTCATCAAATTCCAACACGTTCTGACATCATTTGTTGTTTTTGAGTCATTTACCGGTATGTTTAGGGAGATAAATGACGGTGAAATTGAAAATCACTACTAAATGAACTCTGAAAATGTTGGAACTTGGCATGGTATCATCATTTCGCCCGCATAGTATGTGCAAAAGAGTAGAGAGGGTCACAGCGAAAACTGGACGCACCTCGTGTACAAACTGGACAATCTCTTTCGGAGTATCAGTGTTTCGGACGAGAACTCATCTGTTACACGGGCACTTCAATGATTTTTAAGCTTATTTGAACTCCACCCTATTTTTGCGTTCAGTATGCATCATTCAAAGCGACGTCATCAATTTCCAACACGTTCTGACATCATTTGCTGTTTTTCAGTCATTTACCGATTTGTTTAGGGAGCTAAATGACGGTGAAATTGAAAATCACTACAAAATGAACTCTGAAAATGTTGGAACTTGGCATGGTATCATCATTTCGCCCGCATAGCATGTGCAAAAGAGTAGAGAGGGTCACGGCGAAAACTGGACGCACCTCGTGTACAAACTGGACAATCTCTTTCGTAGTATCAGGGTTTCGGATGAGAACTCATCTGTTACACGGGCACTTCAATGTTTTTTAAACTTATTTGAACTCCAGCCTATTTTTGCGTTCAGTATGCATCATTCAAAGCGACGTCATCAATTTCCAACACTTTCTGACATCATTTGCTGTTTTTCAGTCATTTACCGATTTGTTTAGGGAGCTAAAGGACGGTGAAATTTAAAATTACTACAAAATGAACTCTGAAAATGTTGGAACTTGGCATTGTATCATCATTTCGCTCGCATAGCATGTGCAAAAGAGTAGAGAGGGTCACAGCGAAAACTGGACGCACCTCGTGTACAAACTGGACAATCTCTTTCGTAGTATCAGGGTTTCGGACGAGAACTCATCTGTTACCCGGGCACTTTAATATTTTTTAAAATTATTTGAACTCCAGCCTATTTTTGCATTCAGTATGCATCATTCAAAGCGACGTCATCAATTTCCAACATGTTCTGACATCATTTGCTATTTTTCAGTCATTTACTGATTTGTTTAGGGAGTTAAATGACGGTGAAATTGAAAATCACTATAAAATGAACTCTGAAAATGTTGGAACTTGGCATGGTATCATCATTTCGCCCGCATAGCGTATGCAAAAGAGTAGAGAGGGTCACGGCGAAAACTGGACGCACCTCGTGTACAAACTGGACAATCTCTTTCGTAATATCAGGGTTTCGGACGAGAACTCATCTGTTACACGGGCACTTCAATGTTTTTTAAACTTATTTGAACTCCAGCCTATTTTTGCATTCAGTATGCATCATTCAAAGCGACGTCATCAATTTCCAACACGTTCTGACATCATTTGCTGTTTTTCAGTCATTTACCGATTTGTTTAGGGAGCTAAAGGACGGTGAAATTGAAAATCACTACAAAATGAACTCTGAAAATGTTGGAACTTGGCATTGTATCATCATTTCGCCCGCATAGCATGTGCAAAAGAGTAGAGAGGGTCACAGCAAAAACTGGACGCACCTCGTGTACAAACTGGACAATCTCTTTCGTAGTATCAGGGTTTCGGACGAGAACTCATCTGTTACACGGGCACTTCAATGTTTTTTAAACTTATTTGAACTCCAGCCTATTTTTGCGTTCAGTATGCATCATTCAAAGCGACGTCATCAATTTCCAACATGTTCTGACATCATTTGCTGCTTTTCAGTCATTTACCGATTTGTTTAGGGAGCTAAATGACGGTGAAATTGAAAATCACTACAAAATGAACTCTGAAAATGTTGGAACTTGGCATGGTATCATCATTTCGCCCGCATAGCATGTGCAAAAGAGTAGAGAGGGTCACGGCGAAAACTCGACGCACCTCGTGTACAAACTGGACAATCTCTTTCGGAGTATCAGCGTTTCGGACGAGAACTCATCTGTTACACGGGCACTTCAATGTTTTTTAAACTTATTTGAACTGCAGCCTATTCTTGCGTTCAACATGCATCATTCGAAGCGACATCATCAATTTCTAACACGTTCTGACATCATTTGCTGTTTTTCAGTCATTTACCGATTTGTTTAGGGAGCTAAATGACGGTGAAATTGAAAATCACTACAAAATGAACTCTGAAAATGTTGGAACTTGGCACGGTATTATCATTTCGCCCGCATAGCATGTGCAAAAGAGTAGAGAGGGTCACGGCGAAAACTGAACGCACCTCGTGTACAAACTGGACAATCTCTTTCGGAGTATCAGGGTTTCGGACGAGAACTCATCTGTTACACGGGCACTTCAATGTTTTTTAAACTTATTTGAACTCCACCCTATTTTTGCGTTCAGTATGCATCATTCAAAGCGACGTCATCAATTTCCAACACGTTCTGACATCATTTGCTATTTTTCAGTCATTTACCGATTTGTTTAGGGAGCTAAATGACAGTGAAATTGAAAATCACTACAAAATGAACTCTGAAAATGTTGGAACTTGGCATGGTATCATCATTTCGCCCGCATAGCATGTGCAAAAGAGTAGAGAGGGTCACGGCGAAAACTGGACGCACCTCGTGTACAAACTGGACATTCTCTTTCGGAGTATCAGGGTTTCAGACGAGAACTCATCTGTTACACGGGCACTTCAATGTTTTTTAAACTTATTTGAACTCCAGCCTATTTTTGCGTTCAGTATGCATCATTCAAAGCGACGTCATCAATTTCCAACACGTTCTGACATCATTTGTTTTTTTCAGTCATTTACCGATTTGTTTAGGGAGCTAAATGATGGTGAAATTGAAAATTACTACAAAATGAACTCTGAAAATGTTGGAACTTGGCATGGTATCATCATTTCGCCCGCATAGCATGTGCAAAAGAGTAGAGAGAGTCACGGCGAAAACTGGACGCACCTCGTGTACAAATTGGACAATCTCTTTCGGAGTATCAGGGTTACGGACGAGAACTCATCTGTTACACGGGCACTTCAATGTTTTTAAACTTATTTGAACTCCAACCTATTTTTGCGTTCAGTATGCATCTTTCAAAGGTACGTCATCGAATTCCAACACGTTCTGACATCAGTTGTTGTTTTTGAGTCATTTACCGGTATGTTTAGGGAGCTAAATGACGGTGAAATCGAAAATCACTACAAAATGAACTCTGAAAATGTTGGAACTTGGCATTGTATCATTATTTCGCCCGCATAGCATGTGCAAAAGAGTAGAGAGGGTCACGGCGAAAACTGGACGCACCTCGTGTACAAACTGGACAATCTCTTTCGTAGTATCACGGTTTCGGACGAGAACTCATCTGTTACACGGGCACTTCAATGTTTTTTAAACTTATTTTAACTCCAGCCTATTTTTGCGTTCAGTATGCATCTTTCAAAGGGACGTCATCAATTTCCAACACGTTCTGACATCATTTCCTGTTTTTCAGTCATTTACGGATTTGTTTAGGGAGCTAAATGACGGTGAAATTAAAAATCACTACAAAATGAACTCTGAAAATGTTGGAACTTGGCATTGTATCATCGTTTCGCCCGCATAGCATGTGCAACAGAGTAGAGAGGGTCACGGCGAAAACTGGACGCACCTCGTGTACAAACTGGACAATCTCTTTCGTAGTATCAGGGTTTCGGACGAGAATTCATCTGTTACACGGGCACTTCAATGTTTTTTAAAGTTATTTGAACTCCAGCCTATTTTTGCGTTAAGTATGCATCATTCAAAGCGACGTCATCAATTTCCAACACGTTCTGACATCATTTGCTGTTTTTCAGTCATTTACGGATTTGTTTAGGGAGCTAAATGACGGTGAAATTCAAAATCACTACAAAATGAACTCTGAAAATGTTGGAACTTGGCATGGTATCATCATTTCGCCCGCATAGCATGTGCAAAAGAGTAGAGAGGGTCACGGCGAAAACTGGACGCACCTCGTGTACAAACTGGACAATCTCTTTCGTAGTATCAGGGTTTCGGACGAGAACTCATCTGTTACACGGGCACTTCAATGTTTTTTAAACTTATTTGAACTCCAGCCTATTTTTGCATTCAGTATGCATCATTCAAAGCGACGTCATCAATTTTCAACACGTTCTGACATCATTTGTTGTTTTTCAGTCATTTACCGATTTGTTTAGGGAGCTAAATGATGGTGAAATTGAAAATCACTACAAAATGAACTCTGAAAATGTTGGAACTTGGCATGGTATCATCATTTCGCCCGCATAGCATGTGCAAAAGAGTAGAGAGGGTCACGGCGAAAACTGGACGCACCTCGTGTACAAACTGGACAATCTCTTTCGTAGTATCAGGGTTTCGGACGAGAACTCATCTGTTACACGGGCACTTCAATGTTTTTAAACTTATTTGAACTCCAGCCTATTTTTGCGTTCAGTATGCATCATTCAAAGCGACGTCATCAATTTCCAACACGTTCTGACATCATTTGTTGTTTTTCAGTCATTTACCGATTTGTTTAGGGAGCTAAATGATGGTGAAATTGAAAATCACTACAAAATGAACTCTGAAAATGTTGGAACTTGGCATGGTATCATCATTTCGCCCGCATAGCATGTGCAAAAGAGTAGAGAGGGTCACGGCGAAAACTGGACGCACCTCGTGTACAAACTGGACAATCTCTTTCGTAGTATCAGGGTTTCGGACGAGAACTCATCTGTTACACGGGCACTTCAATGTTTTAAAAACTTATTTGAACTCCAGCCTATTTTTGCGTTCAGTATGCATCATTCAAAGCGACGTCATCAATTTTTAACACGTTCTGACATCATTTGTTGTTTTTCAGTCATTTACCGATTTGTTTAGGAGCTAAATGATGGTGAAATTGAAAATCACTACAAAATGAACTCTGAAAATGTTGGAACTTGGCATGGTATCATCATTTCGCCCGCATAGCATGTGCAAAAGAGTAGAGAGGGTCACGGCGAAAACTGGACGCACCTCGTGTACAAACTGGACAATCTCTTTCGTAGTATCAGGGTTTCGGACGAGAACTCATCTGTTACACGGGCACTTCAATGTTTTTTAAACTTATTTGAACTCCAGCCTATTTTTGCGTTCAGTATGCATCATTCAAAGCGACGTCATCAATTTCCAACACGTTCTGACATCATTTGCTGTTTTTCAGTCATTTACCGATTTGTTTAGGGAGCTAAAGGACGGTGAAATTTAAAATTACTACAAAATGAACTCTGAAAATGTTGGAACTTGGCATTGTATCATCATTTCGCTCGCATAGCATGTGCAAAAGAGTAGAGAGGGTCACAGCGAAAACTGGACGCACCTCGTGTACAAACTGGACAATCTCTTTCGTAGTATCAGGGTTTCGGACGAGAACTCATGTGTTACCCGGGCACTTTAATGTTTTTTAAACTTATTTGAACTCCAGCCTATTTTTGCGTTCAGTATGCATCATTCAAAGCGACTTCATCAATTTCCAACATGTTCTGACATCATTTGCTGTTTTTCAGTCATTTACCGATTTGTTTAGGGAGTTAAATGACGGTGAAATTGAAAATCACTATAAAATGAACTCTGAAAATGTTGGAACTTGGCATGGTATCATCATTTCGCCCGCATAGCATGTGCAAAAGAGTAGAGAGGGTCACGGCGAAAACTGGACGCACCTCGTGTACAAACTGGACAATCTCTTTCGTAGTATCAGGGTTTCGGACGAGAACTCATCTGTTACACGGGCACTTCAATGTTTTTTAAACTTATTTGAACTCCAGCCTATTTTTGCGTTCTGTATGCATCAGTCAAAGCGACGTCATCAATTTCCAACACGTTCTGACATCATTTGCTGTTTTTCAGTCATTTACCGATTTGTTTAGGGAGCTAAAGGACGGTGAAATTGAAAATCACTACAAAATGAACTCTGAAAATGTTGGAACTTGGCATTGTATCATCATTTCGCCCGCATAGCATGTGCAAAAGAGTAGAGAGGGGCACAGCAAAAACTGGACGCACCTCGTGTACAAACTGGACAATCTCTTTCGTAGTATCAGGGTTTCGGACGAGAACTCATCTGTTACACGGGCACTTTAATGTTTTTTAAACTTATTTGAACTCCAGCCTATTTTTGCGTTCAGTATGCATCATTCAAAGCGACGTCATCAATTTCCAACATGTTCTGACATCATTTGCTGCTTTTTAGTCATTTACCGATTTGTTTAGGGAGCTAAATGACGGTGAAATTGAAAATCACTACAAAATGAACTCTGAAAATGTTGGAACTTGGCATGGTATCATCATTTCGCCCGCATAGCATGTGCAAAAGAGTAGAGAGGGTCACGGCGAAAACTCGACGCACCTCGTGTACAAACTGGACAATCTCTTTCGGAGTATCAGCGTTTCGGACGAGAACTCATCTGTTACACGGGCACTTCAATGTTTTTTAAACTTATTTGAACTGCAGCCTATTTTTGCGTTCAATATGCATCATTCGAAGCGACATCATCAATTTCTAACACGTTCTGACATCATTTGCTGTTTTTCAGTCATTTACCGATTTGTTTAGGGAGCTAAATGACGGTGAAATTGAAAATCACTACAAAATGAACTCTGAAAATGTTGGAACTTGGCACGGTATCATCATTTCGCCCGCATAGCATGTGCAAAAGAGTAGAGAGGGTCACGGCGAAAACTGAACGCACCTCGTGTACAAACTGGACAATCTCTTTCGGAGTATCAGGGTTTCGGACGAGAACTCATCTGTTACACGGGCACTTCAATGTTTTTTAAACTTATTTGAACTCCACCCTATTTTTTCGTTCAGTATGCATCATTCAAAGCGACGTCATCAATTTCCAACACGTTCTGACATCATTTGCTATTTTTCAGTCATTTACCGATTTGTTTAGGGAGCTAAATGACGGTGAAATTGAAAATAACTACAAAATGAACTCTGAAAATGTTGGAACTTGGCATGGTATCATCATTTCGCCCGCATAGCATGTGCAAAAGAGTAGAGAGGGTCACGGCGAAAACTGGACGCACCTCGTGTACAAACTGGACATTCTCTTTCGGAGTATCAGGGTTTCAGACGAGAACTCATCTGTTACACGGGCACTTCAATGTTTTTTAAACTTATTTGAACTCCAGCCTATTTTTGCGTTCAGTATGCATCATTCAAAGCGACGTCATCAATTTCCAACACGTTCTGACATCATTTGTTTTTTTCAGTCATTTACCGATTTGTTTAGGGAGCTAAATGACGGTGAAATTGAAAATTACTACAAAATGAACTCTGAAAATGTTGGAACTTGGCATGGTATGATCATTTCGCCCGCATAGCATGTGCAAAAGAGTAGAGAGAGTCACGGCGAAAACTGGACGCACCTCGTGTACAAATTGGACAATCTCTTTCGGAGTATCAGGGTTACGGACGAGAACTCATCTGTTACACGGGCACTTCAATGTTTTAAAACTTATTTGAACTCCAACCTATTTTTGCGTTCAGTATGCATCTTTCAAAGGTATGTCATCAAATTCCAACACGTTCTGACATCATTTGTTGTTTTTGAGTCATTTACCGGTATGTTTAGGGAGATAAATGACGGTGAAATTGAAAATCACTACTAAATGAACTCTGAAAATGTTGGAACTTGGCATGGTATCATCATTTCGCCCGCATAGTATGTGCAAAAGAGTAGAGAGGGTCACAGCGAAAACTGGACGCACCTCGTGTACAAACTGGACAATCTCTTTCGGAGTATCAGTGTTTCGGACGAGAACTCATCTGTTACACGGGCACTTCAATGATTTTTAAGCTTATTTGAACTCCACCCTATTTTTGCGTTCAGTATGCATCATTCAAAGCGACGTCATCAATTTCCAACACGTTCTGACATCATTTGCTGTTTTTCAGTCATTTACCGATTTGTTTAGGGAGCTAAATGACGGTGAAATTGAAAATCACTACAAAATGAACTCTGAAAATGTTGGAACTTGGCATCGTATCATCATTTCGCCCGCATAGCATGTGCAAAAGAGTAGAGAGGGTCACGGCGAAAACTGGACGCACCTCGTGTACAAACTGGACAATCTCTTTGGGAGTATCAGGGTTTCGGACGAGAACTCATCTGTTACACGGGCACTTCAATGTTTTTTAAACTTATTTGAACTCCAGCCTATTTTTGCGTTCAGTATGCATCATTCAAAGCGACGTCATCAATTTCCAACACGTTCTGACATCATTTGTTGTTTTTCAGTCATTTACCGATTTGTTTAGGGAGCTAAATGATGGTGAAATTGAAAATCACTACAAAATGAACTCTGAAAATGTTGGAACTTGGCATGGTATCATCATTTCGCCCGCATAGCATGTGCAAAAGAGTAGAGAGGGTCACGGCGAAAACTGGACGCACCTCGTGTACAAACTGGACAATCTCTTTCGTAGTATCAGGGTTTCGGACGAGAACTCATCTGTTACACGGGCACTTCAATGTTTTTTAAACTTATTTGAACTCCAGCCTATTTTGCGTTCAGTATGCATCATTCAAAGCAACGTCATCAATTTCCAACACGTTCTGACATCATTTGCTGTTTTTCAGTCATTTACCGATTTGTTTAAGGAGCTAAAGGACGGTGAAATTGAAAATCACTACAAAATGAACTCTGAAAATGTTGGAACTTGGCATTGTATCATCATTTCACCCGCATAGCATGTGCAAAAGAGTAGAGAGGGTCACAGCGAAAACTGGACGCACCTCGTGTACAAACTGGACAATCTCTTTCGTAGTATCAGGGTTTCGGACGAGAACTCATCTGTTACACGGGCACTTCAATGTTTTTTAAACTTATTTGAACTCCAGCCTATTTTTGCGTTCAGTATGCATCATTCAAAGCGACGTCATCAATTTCCAACACGTTCTGACATCATTTGCTGTTTTTCAGTCATTTACCGATTTGTTTAGGGAGCTAAAGGACGGTGAAATTTAAAATTACTACAAAATGAACTCTGAAAATGTTGGAACTTGGCATTGTATCATCATTTCGCCCGCATAGCATGTGCAAAAGAGTAGAGAGGGTCACAGCGAAAACTGGACGCACCTCGTGTACAAACTGGACAATCTCTTTCGTAGTATCAGGGTTTCGGACGAGAACTCATCTGTTACACGGGCACTTCAATGTTTTTTAAACTTATTTGAACTCCAGCCTATTTTTGCGTTCAGTATGCATCATTCAAAGCGACGTCATCAATTTCCAACACGTTCTGACATCATTTGTTTTTTTCAGTCATTTACCGATTTGTTTAGGGAGCTAAATGACGGTGAAATTGAAAATTACTACAAAATGAACTCTGAAAATGTTGGAACTTGGCATGGTATGATCATTTCTCCCGCATAGCATGTGCAAAAGAGTAGAGAGAGTCACGGCGAAAACTGGACGCACCTCGTGTACAAATTGGACAATCTCTTTCGGAGTATCAGGGTTACGGACGAGAACTCATCTGTTACACGGGCACTTCAATGTTTTTAAACTTATTTGAACTCCAACCTATTTTTGCGTTCAGTATGCATCTTTCAAAGGTATGTCATCAAATTCCAACACGTTCTGACATCATTTGTTGTTTTTGAGTCATTTACCGGTATGTTTAGGGAGATAAATGACGGTGAAATTGAAAATCACTACTAAATGAACTCTGAAAATGTTGGAACTTGGCATGGTATCATCATTTCGCCCGCATAGTATGTGCAAAAGAGTAGAGAGGGTCACAGCGAAAACTGGACGCACCTCGTGTACAAACTGGACAATCTCTTTCGGAGTATCAGTGTTTCGGACGAGAACTCATCTGTTACACGGGCACTTCAATGATTTTTAAGCTTATTTGAACTCCACCCTATTTTTGCGTTCAGTATGCATCATTCAAAGCGACGTCATCAATTTCCAACACGTTCTGACATCATTTGCTGTTTTTCAGTCATTTACCGATTTGTTTAGGGAGCTAAATGACGGTGAAATTGAAAATCACTACAAAATGAACTCTGAAAATGTTGGAACTTGGCATCGTATCATCATTTCGCCCGCATAGCATGTGCAAAAGAGTAGAGAGGGTCACGGCGAAAACTGGACGCACCTCGTGTACAAACTGGACAATCTCTTTGGGAGTATCAGGGTTTCGGACGAGAACTCATCTGTTACACGGGCACTTCAATGTTTTTTAAACTTATTTGAACTCCAGCCTATTTTTGCGTTCAGTATGCATCATTCAAAGCGACGTCATCAATTTCCAACACGTTCTGACATCATTTGTTGTTTTTCAGTCATTTACCGATTTGTTTAGGGAGCTAAATGATGGTGAAATTGAAAATCACTACAAAATGAACTCTGAAAATGTTGGAACTTGGCATGGTATCATCATTTCGCCCGCATAGCATGTGCAAAAGAGTAGAGAGGGTCACGGCGAAAACTGGACGCACCTCGTGTACAAACTGGACAATCTCTTTCGTAGTATCAGGGTTTCGGACGAGAACTCATCTGTTACACGGGCACTTCAATGTTTTTTAAACTTATTTGAACTCCAGCCTATTTTGCGTTCAGTATGCATCATTCAAAGCAACGTCATCAATTTCCAACACGTTCTGACATCATTTGCTGTTTTTCAGTCATTTACCGATTTGTTTAAGGAGCTAAAGGACGGTGAAATTGAAAATCACTACAAAATGAACTCTGAAAATGTTGGAACTTGGCATTGTATCATCATTTCACCCGCATAGCATGTGCAAAAGAGTAGAGAGGGTCACAGCGAAAACTGGACGCACCTCGTGTACAAACTGGACAATCTCTTTCGTAGTATCAGGGTTTCGGACGAGAACTCATCTGTTACACGGGCACTTCAATGTTTTTTAAACTTATTTGAACTCCAGCCTATTTTTGCGTTCAGTATGCATCATTCAAAGCGACGTCATCAATTTCCAACACGTTCTGACATCATTTGCTGTTTTTCAGTCATTTACCGATTTGTTTAGGGAGCTAAAGGACGGTGAAATTTAAAATTACTACAAAATGAACTCTGAAAATGTTGGAACTTGGCATTGTATCATCATTTCGCTCGCATAGCATGTGCAAAAGAGTAGAGAGGGTCACAGCGAAAACTGGACGCACCTCGTGTACAAACTGGACAATCTCTTTCGTAGTATCAGGGTTTCCGACGAGAACTCATGTGTTACCCGGGCACTTTAATGTTTTTTAAACTTATTTGAACTCCAGCCTATTTTTGCGTTCAGTATGCATCATTCAAAGTGACTTCATCAATTTCCAACATGTTCTGACATCATTTGCTGTTTTTCAGTCATTTACCGATTTGTTTAGGGAGTTAAATGACGGTGAAATTGAAAATCACTATAAAATGAACTCTGAAAATGTTGGAACTTGGCATGGTATCATCATTTCGCCCGCATAGCATGTGCAAAAGAGTAGAGAGGGTCACGGCGAAAACTGGACGCACCTCGTGTACAAACTGGACAATCTCTTTCGTAGTATCAGGGTTTCGGACGAGAACTCATCTGTTACACGGGCACTTCAATGTTTTTTAAAACTTATTTGAACTCCAGCTTATTTTTGCGTTCTGTATGCATCATTCAAAGCGACGTCATCAATTTCCAACACGTTCTGACATCATTTGCTGTTTTTCAGTCATTTACCGATTTGTTTAGGGAGCTAAAGGACGGTGAAATTGAAAATCACTACAAAATGAACTCTGAAAATGTTGGAACTTGGCATTGTATCATCATTTCGCCCGCATAGCATGTGCAAAAGAGTAGAGAGGGTCACAGCAAAAACTGGACGCACCTCGTGTACAAACTGGACAATCTCTTTCGTAGTATCAGGGTTTCGGACGAGAACTCATCTGTTACACGGGCACTTTAATGTTTTTTAAACTTATTTGAACTCCAGCCTATTTTTGCGTTCAGTATGCATCATTCAAAGCGACGTCATCAATTTCCAACATGTTCTGACATCATTTGCTGCTTTTTAGTCATTTACCGATTTGTTTAGGGAGCTAAATGACGGTGAAATTGAAAATCACTACAAAATGAACTCTGAAAATGTTGGAACTTGGCATGGTATCATCATTTCGCCCGCATAGCATGTGCAAAAGAGTAGAGAGGGTCACGGCGAAAACTCGACGCACCTCGTGTACAAACTGGACAATCTCTTTCGGAGTATCAGCGTTTCGGACGAGAACTCATCTGTTACACGGGCACTTCAATGTTTTTTAAACTTATTTGAACTGCAGCCTATTTTTGCGTTCAATATGCCTCATTCGAAGCGACATCATCAATTTCTAACACGTTCTGACATCATTTGCTGTTTTTCAGTCATTTACCGATTTGTTTAAAGAGCTAAATGACGGTGAAATTGAAAATCACTACAAAATGAACTCTGAAAATGTTGGAACTTGGCACGGTATCATCATTTCGCCCGCATAGCATGTGCAAAAGAGTAGAGAGGGTCACGGCGAAAACTGAACGCACCTCGTGTACAAACTGGACAATCTCTTTCGGAGTATCAGGGTTTCGGACGAGAACTCATCTGTTACACGGGCACTTCAATGTTTTTTAAACTTATTTGAACTCCACCCTATTTTTGCGTTCAGTATGCATCATTCAAAGCGACGTCATCAATTTCCAACACGTTCTGACATCATTTGCTATTTTTCAGTCATTTACCGATTTGTTTAGGGAGCTAAATGACGGTGAAATTGAAAATCACTAGAAAATGAACTCTGAAAATGTTGGAACTTGGCATGGTATCATCATTTCGCCCGCATAGCATGTGCAAAAGAGTAGAGAGGGTCACGGCGAAAACTGGACGCACCTCGTGTACAAACTGGACATTCTCTTTCGGAGTATCAGGGTTTCAGACGAGAACTCATCTGTTACACGGGCACTTCAATGTTTTTTAAACTTATTTGGACTCCAGCCTATTTTTGCGTTCAGTATGCATCATTCAAAGCGACGTCATCAATTTCCAACACGTTCTGACATCATTTGTTTTTTTCAGTCATTTACCGATTTGTTTAGGGAGCTAAATGACGGTGAAATTGAAAATTACTACAAAATGAACTCTGAAAATGTTGGAACTTGGCATGGTATCATCATTTCGCCCGCATAGCATGTGCAAAAGACTAGAGAGAGTGACGGCGAAAACTGGACGCACCTCGTGTACAAATTGGACAATCTCTTTCGGAGTATCAGGGTTACGGACGAGAACTCATCTGTTACACGGGCACTTCAATGTTTTTAAACTTATTTGAACTCCAACCTATTTTTGTGTTCAGTATGCATCTTTCAAAGGTACGTCATCGAATTCCAACACGTTCTGACATCATTTGTTGTTTTTGAGTCATTTACCGGTATGTTTAGGGAGCTAAATGATGGTGAAATTGAAAATCACTACTAAATGAACTCTGAAAATGTTGGAACTTGGCATGGTATCATCATTTCGCCCGCATAGCATGTGCAAAAGAGTAGAGAGGGTCACAGCGAAAACTGGACGCACCTCGTGTAGAAACTGGACAATCTCTTTCGGAGTATCAGTGTTTCGGACGAGAACTCATCTGTTACACGGGCACTTCAATGATTTTTAAACTTATTTGAACTCCACCCTATTTTTGCGTTCAGTATGCATCATTCAAAGCGACGTCATCAATTTCCAACACGTTCTGACATCATTTGCTGTTTTTCAGTCATTTACCGATTTGTTTAGGGAGCTAAATGACGGTGAAATTGAAAATCACTACAAAATGAACTCTGAAAATGTTGGAACTTGGCATGGTATCATCATTTCGCCCGCATAGCATGTGCAAAAGAGTAGAGAGGGTCACGGCGAAAACTGGACGCACCTCGTGTACAAACTGGACAATCTCTTTGGGAGTATCAGGGTTTCGGACGAGAACTCATCTGTTACACGGGCACTTCAATGTTTTTTAAACTTATTTGAACTCCAGCCTATTTTTGCGTTCAGTATGCATCATTCAAAGCGACGTCATCAATTTCCAACACGTTCTGACATCATTTGTTGTTTTTCAGTCATTTACCGATTTGTTTAGGGAGCTAAATGATGGTGAAATTGAAAATCACTACAAAATGAACTCTGAAAATGTTGGAACTTGGCATGGTATCATCATTTCGCCCACATAGCATGTGCAAAAGAGTAGAGAGGGTCACGGCGAAAACTGGACGCACCTCGTGTACAAACTGGACAATCTCTTTCGTAGTATCAGGGTTTCTGACGAGAACTCATCTGTTACACGGGCACTTCAATGTTTTTTAAACTTATTTGAACTCCAGCCTATTTTTGCATTCAGTATGCATCATTCAAAGCAACGTCATCAATTTCCAACACGTTCTGACATCATTTGCTGTTTTTCAGTCATTTACCGATTTGTTTAAGGAGCTAAAGGACGGTGAAATTGAAAATCACTACAAAATGAACTCTGAAAATGTTGGAACTTGGCATTGTATCATCATTTCGCCCGCATAGCATGTGCAAAAGAGTAGAGAGGGTCACAGCGAAAACTGGACGCACCTCGTGTACAAACTGGACAATCTCTTTCGTAGTATCAGGGTTTCGGACGAGAACTCATCTGTTACACGGGCACTTTAATCTTTTTTAAACTTATTTGAACTCCAGCCTATTTTTGCGTTCAGTATGCATCATTCAAAGCGACGTCATCAATTTCCAACATGTTCTGACATCATTTGCTGTTTTTCAGTCATCTACCGATTTGTTTAGGGAGTTAAATGACGGTGAAATTGAAAATCACTACAAAATGAACTCTGAAAATGTTGGAACTTGGCATGGTATCATCATTTCGCCCGCATAGCATGTGCAAAAGAGTAGAGAGGGTCACGGCGAAAACTGGACGCACCTCGTGTACAAACTGGACAATCTCTTTCGTAGTATCAGGGTTTCGGACGAGAACTCATCTGTTACACGGGCACTTCAATGTTTTTTAAACTTATTTGAACTCCAGCCTATTTTTGCGTTCAGTATGCATCATTCAAAGCGACGTCATCAATTTCCAACACGTTCTGACATCATTTGCTGTTTTTCAGTCATTTACCGATTTGTTTAGGGAGCTAAAGGACGGTGAAATTGAAAATCACTACAAAATGAACTCTGAAAATGTTGGAACTTGGCATGGTATCATCATTTCGCCCGCATAGCATGTGCAAAAGAGTAGAGAGGGTCACGGGGAAAACTGGACGCACCTCGTGTACAAACTGGACAATCTCTTTGGGAGTATCAGGGTTTCGGACGAGAACTCATCTGTTACACGGGCACTTTAATCTTTTTTAAACTTATTTGAACTCCAGCCTATTTTTGCGTTCAGTATGCATCATTCAAAGCGACGTCATCAATTTCCAACACGTTCTGACATCATTTGTTGTTTTTCAGTCATTTACCGATTTGTTTAGGGAGCTAAATGATGGTGAAATTGAAAATCACTACAAAATGAACTCTGAAAATGTTGGAACTTGGCATGGTATCATCATTTCGCCCGCATAGCATGTGCAAAAGAGTAGAGAGGGTCACGGAGAAAACTGGACGCACCTCGTGTACAAACTGGACAATGTCTTTCGTAGTATCAGGGTTTCGGACGAGAACTCATCTGTTACACGGGCACTTCAATGTTTTTTAAACTTATTTGAACTCCAGCCTATTTTTGCGTTCAGTATGCATCATTCAAAGCAACGTCATCAATTTCCAACACGTTCTGACATCATTTGCTGTTTTTGAGTCATTTACCGGTATGTTTAGGGAGCTAAATGATGGTGAAATTGAAAATCACTACTAAATGAACTCTGAAAATGTTGGAACTTGGCATGGTATCATCATTTCGCCCGCATAGCATGTGCAAAAGAGTAGAGAGGGTCACAGCGAAAACTGGACGCACCTCGTGTACAAACTGGACAATCTCTTTCGGAGTATCAGTGTTTCGGACGAGAACTCATCTTGTACACGGGCACTTTAATGTTTTTTAAACTTATTTGAACTCCAGCCTATTTTTGCGTGCAGTATGCATCATTCAAAGCGACGTCATCAATTTCCAACATGTTCTGACATCATTTGCTGCTTTTCAGTCATTTACCGATTTGTTTAGGGAGCTAAATGACGGTGAAATTGAAAATCACTACAAAATGAACTCTGAAAATGTTGGAACTTGGCATGGTATCATCATTTCGCCCGCATAGCATGTGCAAAAGAGTAGAGAGGGTCACGGCGAAAACTCGACGCACCTCGTGTACAAACTGGACAATCTCTTTGGGAGTATCAGCGTTTCGGACGAGAACTCATCTGTTACACGGGCACTTCAATGTTTTTTAAACTTATTTGAACTGCAGCCTATTTTTGCGTTCAATATGCATCATTCGAAGCGACATCATCAATTTCTAACACGTTCTGACATCATTTGCTGTTTTTCAGTCATTTACCGATTTGTTTAGGGAGCTAAATGACGGTGAAATTGAAAATCACTACAAAATGAACTCTGAAAATGTTGGAACTTGGCACGGTATCATCATTTCGCCCGCATAGCATGTGCAAAAGAGTAGAGAGGGTCACGGCGAAAACTGAACGCACCTCGTGTACAAACTGGACAATCTCTTTCGGAGTATCAGGGTTTCGGACGAGAACTCATCTGTTACACGGGCACTTCAATGTTTTTTAAACTTATTTGATCTCCACCCTATTTTTGCGTTCAGTATGCATCATACAAAGCGACGTCATCAATTTCCAACACGTTCTGACATCATTTGCTATTTTTCAGTCATTTACCGATTTGTTTAGGGAGCTAAATGACGGTGAAATTGAAAATCACTAAAAATGAACTCTGAAAATGTTGGAACTTGGCATGGTATCATCATTTCGCCCGCATAGCATGTGCAAAAGAGTAGAGAGGGTCACGGCGAAAACTGGACGCACCTCGTGTACAAACTGGGCATTCTCTTTCGGAGTATCAGGGTTTCAGACGAGAACTCATCTGTTACACGGGCACTTCAATGTTTTTTAAACTTATTTGAACTCCAGCCTATTTTTGCGTTCAGTATGCATCATTCAAAGCGACGTCATCAATTTCCAACACGTTCTGACATCATTTGTTTTTTTCAGTCATTTACCGATTTGTTTAGGGAGCTAAATGACGGTGAAATTGAAAATCACTACAAAATGAACTCTGAAAATGTTGGAACTTGGCATGGTATCATCATTTCGCCCGCATAGCATGTGCAAAAGAGTAGAGAGAGTCACGGCGAAAACTGGACGCACCTCGTGTACAAACTGGACAATCTCTTTCGGAGTATCAGGGTTACGGACGAGAACTCATCTGTTACACGGGCACTTCAATGTTTTTAAACTTATTTGAACTCCAACCTATTTTTGCGTTCAGTATGCATCTTTCAAAGGTACGTCATCGAATTCCAACACGTTCTGACATCATTTGTTGTTTTTGAGTCATTTACCGGTATGTTTAGGGAGCTAAATGACGGTGAAATTGAAAATCACTACTAAATGAACTCTGAAAATGTTGGAACTTGGCATGGTATCATCATTTCGCCCGCATAGCATGTGCAAAAGAGTAGAGAGGGTCACAGCGAAAACTGGACGCACCTCGTGTACAAACTGGACAATCTCTTTCGGAGTATCAGTGTTTCGGACGAGAACTCATCTGTTACACGGGCACTTCAATGATTTTTAAACTTATTTGAACTCCACCCTATTTTTGCGTTCAGTATGCATCATTCAAAGCGACGTCATCAATTTCCAACACGTTCTGACATCATTTGCTGTTTTTCAATCATTTACCGATTTGTTTAGGGAGCTAAATGACGGTGAAATTGAAAATCACTACAAAATGAACTCTTAAAATGTTGGAACTTGGCATGGTATCATCATTTCGCCCGCATAGCATGTGCAAAAGAGTAGAGAGGGTCACGGCGAAAACTGGACGCACCTCGTGTACAAACTGGACAATCTCTTTGGGAGTATCAGGGTTTCGGACGAGAACTCATCTGTTACACGGGCACTTCAATGTTTTTTAAACTTATTTGAACTCCAGCCTATTTTTGCGTTCAGTATGCATCATTCAAAGCGACGCCATCAATTTCCAACACGTTCTGACATCATTTGTTGTTTTTCAGTCATTTACCGATTTGTTTAGGGAGCTAAATGATGGTGAAATTGAAAATCACTACAAAATGAACTCTGAAAATGTTGGAACTTGGCATGGTATCATAATTTCGCCCGCATAGCATGTGCAAAAGAGTAGAGAGGGTCACGGCGAAAACTGGACGCACCTCGTGTACAAACTGGACAATCTCTTTCGTAGTATCAGGGTTTCGGACGAGAACTCATCTGTTACACGGGCACTTCAATGTTTTTTAAACTTATTTGAACTCCAGCCTATTTTTGCGTTCAGTATGCATCATTCAAAGCAACGTCATCAATTTCCAACACGTTCTGACATCATTTGCTGTTTTTCAGTCATTTACCGATTTGTTTAAGGAGCTAAAGGACGGTGAAATTGAAAATCACTACAAAATGAACTCTGAAAATGTTGGAACTTGACATTGTATCATCATTTCGCCCGCATAGCATGTGCAAAAGAGTAGAGAGGGTCACAGCGAAAACTGGACGCACCTCGTGTACAAACTGGACAATCTCTTTCGTAGTATCAGGGTTTCGGACGAGAACTCATCTGTTACACGGGCACTTTAATATTTTTTAAACTTATTTGAACTCCAGCCTATTTTTGCGTTCAGTATGCATCATTCAAAGCGACGTCATCAATTTCCAACATGTTCTGACATCATTTGCTGTTCTTCAGTCATCTACCGATTTGTTTAGGGAGTTAAATGACGGTGAAATTGAAAATCACTATAAAATGAACTCTGAAAATGTTGGAACTTGGCATGGTATCATCATTTCGCCCGCATAGCATGTGCAAAAGAGTAGAGAGGGTCACGGCGAAAACTGGACGCACCTCGTGTACAAACTGGACAATCTCTTTCGGAGTATCAGGGTTTCAGACGAGAACTCATCTGTTACACAGGCACTTCAATGATTTTTAAACTTATTTGAACTCCAGCCTATTTTTGCGTTCAATATGCATCATTCGAAGCGACATCATCAATTTCTAACACGTTCTGACATCATTTGCTGTTTTTCAGTCATTTACCGATTTGTTTAGGGAGCTAAATGACGGTGAAATCGAAAATCACTACAAAATGAACTCTGAAAATGTTGGAACTTGGCATGGTATCATCATTTCACCCGCATAGCATGTGCAAAAGAGTAGAGAGGGTCACGGCGAAAACTGGACGCACCTCGTGTACAAACTGGACAATCTCTTTCGGAGTATCAGGGTTTCGGACGAGAACTCATCTGTTACACGGGCACTTCAATGTTTTTTAAACTTATTTGAACTCCACCTTATTTTTGCGTTCAATATGCATCATTCAAAGCGACGTCATCAATTTCCAACACGTTCTGACATCATTTGCTGTTTTTCAGTCATTTACCGATTTGTTTAGGGAGCTAAATGACGGTGAAATTGAAAATCACTACAAAATGAACTCTGAAAATGTTGGAACTTGGCATGGTATCATCATTTCGTCCGCATAGCATGTGCAAAAGAGTAGAGAGGGTCACGGCGAAAACTGGACGCACCTCGTGTACAAACTGGACAATCTCTTTCGGAGTATCAGGGTTTCAGACGAGAACTCATCTGTTACACGGGCACTTCAATGTTTTTTAAACTTATTTGAACTCCAGCCTATTTTTGCGTTCAGTATGCATCATTCGAAGCGACGTCATCAATTTCCAACACATTCTGACATCATTTGTTTTTTTCAGTCATTTACCGATTTGTTTAGGGAGCTAAATGACGGTGAAATTGAAAATCACTACAAAATGAACTCTGAAAATGTTGGAACTTGGCATGGTATCATCATTTCGCCCGCATAGCATGTGCAAAAGAGTAGAGAGGGTCACGGCGAAAACTGGACGCACCTCGTGTACAAACTGGACAATCTCTTTCGTAGTATCAGGGTTTCGGACGAGAACTCATCTGTTACACGGGCACTTCAATGTTTTTTAAAGTTATTTGAACTCCAGCCTATTTTTGCGTTCAGTATGCATCATTCAAAGCGACGTCATCAATTTCCAACACGTTCTGACATCATTTGCTGTTTTTCAGTCATTTACGGATTTGTTTAGGGAGCTAAATGACGGTGAAATTCAAAATCACTACAAAATGAACTCTGAAAATGTTGGAACTTGGCATGGTATCATCATTTCGCCCGCATTGCATGTGCAAAAGAGTAGAGAGGGTCACGGCGAAAACTGGACGCACCTCGTGTACAAACTGGACAATCTCTTTCGTAGTATCACGGTTTCGGACGAGAACTCATCTGTTACACGGGCACTTCAATGTTTTTTAAACTTATTTTAACTCCAGCCTATTTTTGCGTTAAGTATGCATCATTCAAAGCGATGTCATCAATTTCCAACACGTTCTGACATCATTTGCTGTTTTTCAGTCATTTACGGATTTGTTTAGGGAGCTAAATGACGGTGAAATTGAAAATCACTACAAAATGAACTCTGAAAATGTTGGAACTTGGCATTGTATCATCGTTTCGCCCGCATAGCATGTGCAACAGAGTAGAGAGGGTCACGGCGAAAACTGGACGCACCTCGTGTACAAACTGGACAATCTCTTTCGTAGTATCAAGGTTTCGGACGAGAACTCATCTGTTACACGGGCACTTCAATGTTTTTTAAAGCTATTTGAACTCCAGCCTATTTTTGCGTTCAGTATGCATCATTCAAAGCGACGTCATCAATTTCCAACACGTTCTGACATCATTTGTTTTTTTCAGTCATTTACCGATTTGTTTAGGGAGCTAAATGATGGTGAAATTGAAAATCACTACAAAATGAACTCTAAAAGTGTTGGAACTTGGCATGGTATCATCATTTCGCCCGCATAGCATGTGCAAAAGAGTATAGAGGGTCACGGCGAAAACTGGACGCACCTCGTGTACAAACTGGACAATCTCTTTCGTAGTATCAGGGTTTCGGACGAGAACTCATCTGTTACACGGGCACTTCAATGTTTTTAAACTTATTTGAACTCCAGCCTATTTTTGCATTCAGTATGCATCTTTCAAAGCGACGTCATCAATTTCCAACACGTTCTGACATCATTTGCTGTTTTTCAGTCATTTACCGATTTGTTTAGGGAGCTAAATGACGGTGAAATTGAAAATCACTACAAAATGAACTCTGAAAATGTTGGAACTTGGCATGGTATCATCATTTCGCCCGCATAGCATGTGCAAAAGAGTAGAGAGGGTCACGGCGAAAACTGGACGCACCTCGTGTACAAACTGGACAATCTCTTTCGGAGTATCAGGGTTTCGGACGAGAACTCATCTGTTACACGGGCACTTCAATGTTTTTTAAACTTATTTGAACTCCACCCTATTTTTGCGTTCAGTATGCATCATTCAAAGCGACGTCATCAATTTCCAACACGTTCTGACATCATTTGCTGTTTTTCAGTCATTTACGGATTTGTTTAGGGAGCTAAATGACGGTGAAATTGAAAATCACTACAAAATGAACTCTGAAAATGTTGGAACTTGGCATTGTATCATCGTTTCGCCCGCATAGCATGTGCAAAAGAGTAGAGAGGGTCACGGCGAAAACTGGACGCACCTCGTGTACAAACTGGACAATCTCTTTCGTAGTATCAGGGTTTCGGACGAGAAGTCATCTGTTACACGGGCACTTCAATGTTTTTTAAACTTATTTGAACTCCAGCCTATTTTTGCGTTCAGTATGCATCATTCAAAGCGACGTCATAAATTTCCAACATGTTCTGACATCATTTGCTGTTTTTCAGTCATTTACCGATTTGTTTAGGGAGCTAAATGACGGTGAAATTGAAAATCACTACAAAATGAACTCTGAAAATGTTGGAACTTGGCATTGTATCATCGTTTCGCCCGCATAGCATGTGCAACAGAGTAGAGAGGGTCACGGCGAAAACTGGACGCACCTCGTGTACAAACTGGACAATCTCTTTCGTAGTATCAGGGTTTCGGACGAGAACTCATCTGTTACACGGGCACTTCAATGTTTTTTAAAGCTATTTGAACTCCAGCCTATTTTTGCGTTCAGTATGCATCATTCAAAGCGACGTCATCAATTTCCAACACGTTCTGACATCATTTGCTATTTTTCAGTCATTTACCGATTTGTTTAGGGAGCTAAATGACAGTGAAATTGAAAATCACTACAAAATGAACTCTGAAAATGTTGGAACTTGGCATGGTATCATCATTTCGCCCGCATAGCATGTGCAAAAGAGTAGAGAGGGTCACGGCGAAAACCGGACGCACCTCGTGTACAAACTGGACAATCTCTTTCGTAGTATCAGGGTTTCGGACGAGAACTCATCTGTTACACGGGCACTTCAATGTTTTTTAAACTTATTTGAACTCCAGCCTATTTTTGCGTTCAGTATGCATCATTCAAAGCGACGTCATAAATTTCCAACATGTTCTGACATCATTTGCTGTTTTTCAGTCATTTACCGATTTGTTTAGGGAGCTAAATGACGGTGAAATTGAAAATCACTACAAAATGAACTCTGAAAATGTTGGAACTTGGCATGGTATCATCATTTCGCCCGCATAGCATGTGCAAAAGAGTAGAGAGGGTCACGGCGAAAACTGGACGCACCTCGTGTACAAACTGGACAATCTCTTTCGGAGCATCAGGGTTTCGGACGAGAACTCATCTGTTACACGGGCACTTCAATGTTTTTTAAACTTATTTGAACTCCAGCCTATTTTTGCGTTCAATATGCATCATTCGAAGCGACATCATCAATTTCCAACACGTTCTGACATCATTTGCTGTTTTTTCAGTCATTTACGGATTTGTTTAGGGAGCTAAATGACGGTGAAATCGAAAATCACTACAAAATGAACTCTGAAAATGTTGGAACTTGGCATTGTATCATTATTTCGCTCGCATAGCATGTGCAAAAGAGTAGAGAGGGTCACGGCGAAAACTGGACGCACCTCGTGTACAAACTGGACAATCTCTTTCGGAGTATCAGGGTTTCGGACGAGAACTCATCTGTTACACGGGCACTTCAATGTTTTTTAAACTTATTTGAACTCCAGCCTATTTTTGCGTTCAATATGCATCATTCGAAGCGACATCATCAATTTCTAACACGTTCTGACATCATTTGCTGTTTTTCAGTCATTTACCGATTTGTTTAGGGAGCTAAATGACGGTGAAATTGAAAATCACTACAAAATGAACTCTGAAAATGTTGGAACTTGGCACGGTATCATCATTTCGCCCGCATAGCATGTGCAAAAGAGTAGAGAGGGTCACGGCGAAAACTGAACGCACCTCGTGTACAAACTGGACAATCTCTTTCGGAGTATCAGGGTTTCGGACGAGAACTCATCTGTTACACGGGCACTTCAATGTTTTTTAAACTTATTTGAACTCCACCCTATTTTTGCGTTCAGTATGCATCATTCAAAGCAACGTCATCAATTTCCAACACGTTCTGACATCATTTGCTGTTTTTCAGTCATTTACCGATTTGTTTAGGGAGCTAAATGACGGTGAAATTGAAAATCACTACAAAATGAACTCTGAAAATGTTGGAACTTGGCATGGTATCATCATTTCGCCCGCAGAGCATGTGCAAAAGATTAGAGAGGGTCACGGCGAAAACTGGACGCACCTCGTGTACAAACTGGACATTCTCTTTCGGAGTATCAGGGTTTCGGACGAGAACTCATCTGTTACACGGGCACTTCAATGTTTTTTAAAGTTATTTGAACTCCAGCCTATTTTTGCGTTCAGTATGCATAATTCAAAGCAACGTCATCAATTTCCAACATGTTGTGACATCATTTGCGGTTTTTCAGTCATTTATCGATTTGTTTAGGGAGCTAAATGACGGTGAAATTGAAAATCACTACAAAATGAACTCTGAAAATGTTGGAACTTGGCATGGTATCATCATTTCGCCCGCATAGCATGTGCAAAAGAGTAGAGAGGGTCACGGCGAAAACTGGACGCACCTCGTGTACAAACTGGACAATCTCTTTCGGAGTATCAGGGTTTCGGACGAGAACTCATCTGTTACACGGGCACTTCAATGTTTTTTAAACTTATTTGAACTCCACCCTATTTTTGCGTTCAGTATGCATCATTCAAAGCGACGTCATCAATTTCCAACACGTTCTGACATCATTTGCTGTTTTTCAGTCATTTACGGATTTGTTTAGGGAGCTAAATGACGGTGAAATTGAAAATCACTACAAAATGAACTCTGAAAATGTTGGAACTTGGCATTGTATCATCGTTTCGCCCGCATAGCATGTGCAAAAGAGTAGAGAGGGTCACGGCGAAAACTGGACGCACCTCGTGTACAAACTGGACAATCTCTTTCGTAGTATCAGGGTTTCGGACGAGAAGTCATCTGTTACACGGGCACTTCAATGTTTTTTAAACTTATTTGAACTCCAGCCTATTTTTGCGTTCAGTATGCATCATTCAAAGCGACGTCATAAATTTCCAACATGTTCTGACATCATTTGCTGTTTTTCAGTCATTTACCGATTTGTTTAGGGAGCTAAATGACGGTGAAATTGAAAATCACTACAAAATGAACTCTGAAAATGTTGGAACTTGGCATTGTATCATCGTTTCGCCCGCATAGCATGTGCAACAGAGTAGAGAGGGTCACGGCGAAAACTGGACGCACCTCGTGTACAAACTGGACAATCTCTTTCGTAGTATCAGGGTTTCGGACGAGAACTCATCTGTTACACGGGCACTTCAATGTTTTTTAAAGCTATTTGAACTCCAGCCTATTTTTGCGTTCAGTATGCATCATTCAAAGCGACGTCATCAATTTCCAACACGTTCTGACATCATTTGCTATTTTTCAGTCATTTACCGATTTGTTTAGGGAGCTAAATGACAGTGAAATTGAAAATCACTACAAAATGAACTCTGAAAATGTTGGAACTTGGCATGGTATCATCATTTCGCCCGCATAGCATGTGCAAAAGAGTAGAGAGGGTCACGGCGAAAACCGGACGCACCTCGTGTACAAACTGGACAATCTCTTTCGTAGTATCAGGGTTTCGGACGAGAACTCATCTGTTACACGGGCACTTCAATGTTTTTTAAACTTATTTGAACTCCAGCCTATTTTTGCGTTCAGTATGCATCATTCAAAGCGACGTCATAAATTTCCAACATGTTCTGACATCATTTGCTGTTTTTCA
Organism: Aegilops tauschii subsp. strangulata; assembly: GCF_002575655.3. NCBI lineage: Eukaryota > Viridiplantae > Streptophyta > Magnoliopsida > Poales > Poaceae > Aegilops > Aegilops tauschii. The sequence continues at coordinate 15,074,302 of NC_053038.3, read as the reverse complement.
GTCATTTACCGATTTGTTTAGGGAGCTAAATGACGGTGAAATTGAAAATCACTACAAAATGAACTCTGAAAATGTTGGAACTTGGCATGGTATCATCATTTCGCCCGCATAGCATGTGCAAAAGAGTAGAGAGGGTCACGGCGAAAACTGGACGCACCTCGTGTACAAACTGGACAATCTCTTTCGGAGCATCAGGGTTTCGGACGAGAACTCATCTGTTACACGGGCACTTCAATGTTTTTTAAACTTATTTGAACTCCAGCCTATTTTTGCGTTCAATATGCATCATTCGAAGCGACATCATCAATTTCCAACACGTTCTGACATCATTTGCTGTTTTTTCAGTCATTTACGGATTTGTTTAGGGAGCTAAATGACGGTGAAATCGAAAATCACTACAAAATGAACTCTGAAAATGTTGGAACTTGGCATTGTATCATTATTTCGCTCGCATAGCATGTGCAAAAGAGTAGAGAGGGTCACGGCGAAAACTGGACGCACCTCGTGTACAAACTGGACAATCTCTTTCGGAGTATCAGGGTTTCGGACGAGAACTCATCTGTTACACGGGCACTTCAATGTTTTTTAAACTTATTTGAACTCCAGCCTATTTTTGCGTTCAATATGCATCATTCGAAGCGACATCATCAATTTCTAACACGTTCTGACATCATTTGCTGTTTTTCAGTCATTTACCGATTTGTTTAGGGAGCTAAATGACGGTGAAATTGAAAATCACTACAAAATGAACTCTGAAAATGTTGGAACTTGGCACGGTATCATCATTTCGCCCGCATAGCATGTGCAAAAGAGTAGAGAGGGTCACGGCGAAAACTGAACGCACCTCGTGTACAAACTGGACAATCTCTTTCGGAGTATCAGGGTTTCGGACGAGAACTCATCTGTTACACGGGCACTTCAATGTTTTTTAAACTTATTTGAACTCCACCCTATTTTTGCGTTCAGTATGCATCATTCAAAGCAACGTCATCAATTTCCAACACGTTCTGACATCATTTGCTGTTTTTCAGTCATTTACCGATTTGTTTAGGGAGCTAAATGACGGTGAAATTGAAAATCACTACAAAATGAACTCTGAAAATGTTGGAACTTGGCATGGTATCATCATTTCGCCCGCAGAGCATGTGCAAAAGATTAGAGAGGGTCACGGCGAAAACTGGACGCACCTCGTGTACAAACTGGACATTCTCTTTCGGAGTATCAGGGTTTCGGACGAGAACTCATCTGTTACACGGGCACTTCAATGTTTTTTAAAGTTATTTGAACTCCAGCCTATTTTTGCGTTCAGTATGCATAATTCAAAGCAACGTCATCAATTTCCAACATGTTGTGACATCATTTGCGGTTTTTCAGTCATTTATCGATTTGTTTAGGGAGCTAAATGAGGGTGAAATTGAAAATCACTACAAAATGAACTCTGAAAAATGTTGGAACTTGGCATGGTATCATCATTTCGCCCGCATAGCATGTGCAAAAGAGTAGAGAGGGTCACGGCGAAAACTGGACGCACCTCGTGTACAAACTGGACAATCTCTTTCGGAGTATCAGGGTTTCGGACGAGAACTCATCTGTTACACGGGCACTTCAATGTTTTTTAAACTTATTTGAACTCCAGCCTATTTTTGCGTTCAATATGCATCATTCGAAGCGACATCATCAATTTCCAACACGTTCTGACATCATTTGCTGTTTTTCAGTCATTTACGGATTTGTTTAGGGAGCTAAATGACGGTGAAATCGAAAATCACTACAAAATGAACTCTGAAAATGTTGGAACTTGGCATTGTATCATTATTTCGCCCGCATAGCATGTGCAAAAGAGTAGAGAGGGTCACGGCGAAAACTGGACGCACCTCGTGTACAAACTGGACAATCTCTTTCGTAGTATCAGGGTTTCGGACGAGAACTCATCTGTTACACGGGCACTTCAATGTTTTTTAAAGTTATTTGAACTCCAGCCTATTTTTGCGTTCAGTATGCATAATTCAAAGCAACGTCATCAATTTCCAACATGTTGTGACATCATTTGCGGTTTTTCAGTCATTTATCGATTTGTTTAGGGAGCTAAATGAGGGTGAAATTGAAAATCACTACAAAATGAACTCTGAAAATGTTGGAACTTGGCATTGTATCATCGTTTCGCCCGCATAGCATGTGCAAAAGAGTAGAGAGGGTCACGGCGAAAACTGGACGCACCTCGTGTACAAACTGGACAATCGCTTTCGTAGTATCAGGGTTTCGGACGAGAACTCATCTGTTACACGGGCACTTCAATGTTTTTTAAAGTTATTTGAACTCCAGCCTATTTTTGCGTTAAGTATGCATCATTCAAAGCGACGTCATCAATTTCCAACATGTTCTGACATCATTTGCTGTTTTTCAGTCATTTACGGATTTGTTTAGGGAGCTAAATGACGGTGAAATTGAAAATCACTACAAAATGAACTCTGAAAATGTTGGAACTTGGCATGGTATCATCATTTCGCCCGCATTGCATGTGCAAAAGAGTAGAGAGGGTCACGGCGAAAACTGGACGCACCTCGTGTACAAACTGGACAATCTCTTCCGTAGTATCACGGTTTCGGACGAGAACTCATCTGTTACACGGGCACTTCAATGTTTTTTAAACTTATTTTAACTCCAGCCTATTTTTGCGTTCAGTATGCATCTTTCAAAGGGACGTCATCAATTTCCAACACGTTCTGACATCATTTCCTGTTTTTCAGTCATTTACGGATTTGTTTAGGGAGCTAAATGACGGTGAAATTGAAAATCACTACAAAATGAACTCTGAAAATGTTGGAACTTGGCATTGTATCATCGTTTCGCCCGCATAGCATGTGCAACAGAGTAGAGAGGGTCACGGCGAAAACTGGACGCACCTCGTGTACAAACTGGACAATCTCTTTCGTAGTATCAGGGTTTCGGACGAGAATTCATCTGTTACACGGGCACTTCAATGTTTTTTAAAGTTATTTGAACTCCAGCCTATTTTTGCGTTAAGTATGCATCATTCAAAGCGACGTCATCAATTTCCAACACGTTCTGACATCATTTGCTGTTTTTCAGTCATTTACGGATTTGTTTAGGGAGCTAAATGACGGTGAAATTCAAAATCACTACAAAATGAACTCTGAAAATGTTGGAACTTGGCATGGTATCATCATTTCGCCCGCATTGCATGTGCAAAAGAGTAGAGAGGGTCACGGCGAAAACTGGACGCACCTCGTGTACAAACTGGACAATCTCTTTCGTAGTATCACGGTTTCGGACGAGAACTCATCTGTTACACGGGCACTTCAATGTTTTTTAAACTTATTTTAACTCCAGCCTATTTTTGCGTTAAGTATGCATCATTCAAAGCGACGTCATCAATTTCCAACACGTTCTGACATCATTTGCTGTTTTTCAGTCATTTACGGATTTGTTTAGGGAGCTAAATGACGGTGAAATTGAAAATCACTACAAAATGAACTCTGAAAATGTTGGAACTTGGCATGGTATCATCGTTTCGCCCGCGTAGCATGTGCAACAGAGTAGAGAGGGTCACGGCGAAAACTGGACGCACCTCGTGTACAAACTGGACAATCTCTTTCGTAGTATCAGGGTTTCGGACGAGAACTCATCTGTTACACGGGCACTTCAATGTTTTTTAAAGCTATTTGAACTCCAGCCTATTTTTGCGTTCAGTATGCATCATTCAAAGCGACGTCATCAATTTCCAACACGTTCTGATATCATTTGTTTTTTTCAGTCATTTACCGATTTGTTTAGGGAGCTAAATGATGGTGAAATTGAAAATCACTACAAAATGAACTCTAAAAATGTTGGAACTTGGCATGGTATCATCATTTCGCCCGCATAGCATGTGCAAAAGAGTAGAGAGGGTCACGGCGATAACTGGACGCACCTCGTGTACAAACTGGACAATCTCTTTCGTAGTATCAGGGTTTCGGACGAGAACTCATCTGTTACACGGGCACTTCAATGTTTTTAAACTTATTTGAACTCCAGCCTATTTTTGCGTTCAGTATGCATCATTCAAAGCGACGTCATCAATTTCCAACACGTTCTGACATCATTTGCTGTTTTTCAGTCATTTACCGATTTGTTTAGGGAGCTAAATGACGGTGAAATTGAAAATCACTACAAAATGAACTCTGAAAATGTTGGAACTTGGCATGGTATCATCATTTCGCCCGCATAGCATGTGCAAAAGAGTAGAGAGGGTCACGGCGAAAACTGGACGCACCTCGTGTACAAACTGGACAATCTCTTTCGGAGTATCAGGGTTTCGGACGAGAACTCATCTGTTACACGGGCACTTCAATGTTTTTTAAACTTATTTGAACTCCACCCTATTTTTGCGTTCAGTATGCATCATTCAAAGCGACGTCATCAATTTCCAACACGTTCTGACATCATTTGCTATTTTTCAGTCATTTACCGATTTGTTTAGGGAGCTAAATGACAGTGAAATTGAAAATCACTACAAAATGAACTCTGAAAATGTTGGAACTTGGCATGGTATCATCATTTCGCCCGCATAGCATGTGCAAAAGAGTAGAGAGGGTCACGGCGAAAACTGGACGCACCTCGTGTACAAACTGGACAATCTCTTTCGTAGTATCAGGGTTTCGGACGAGAACTCATCTGTTACACGGGCACTTCAATGTTTTTTAAACTTATTTGAACTCCAGCCTATTTTTGCGTTCAGTATGCATCATTCAAAGCGACGTCATCAATTTCCAACATGTTCTGACATCATTTGCTATTTTTCAGTCATTTACCGATTTGTTTAGGGAGCTAAATGACGGTGAAATTGAAAATCACTACAAAATGAACTCTGAAAATGTTGGAACTTGGCATGGTATCATCATTTCGCCCGCATAGCATGTGCAAAAGAGTAGAGAGGGTCACGGCGAAAACTGGACGCACCTCGTGTACAAACTGGACAATCTCTTTCGGAGTATCAGGGTTTCGGACGAGAACTCATCTGTTACACGGGCACTTCAATGTTATTTAAACTTATTTGAACTCCAGCCTATTTTTGCGTTCAATATGCATCATTCGAAGCGACATCATCAATTTCCAACACGTTCTGACATCATTTGCTGTTTTTCAGTCATTTACGGATTTGTTTAGGGAGCTAAATGACGGTGAAATCGAAAATCACTACAAAATGAACTCTGAAAATGTTGGAACTTGGCATTGTATCATTATTTCGCCCGCATAGCATGTGCAAAAGAGTAGAGAGGGTCACGGCGAAAACTGGACGCACCTCGTGTACAAACTGGACAATCTCTTTCGTAGTATCACGGTTTCGGACGAGAACTCATCTGTTACACGGGCACTTCAATGTTTTTTAAACTTATTTTAACTCCAGCCTATTTTTGCGTTCAGTATGCATCTTTCAAAGGGACGTCATCAATTTCCAACACGTTCTGACATCATTTCCTGTTTTTCAGTCATTTACGGATTTGTTTAGGGAGCTAAATGACGGTGAAATTGAAAATCACTACAAAATGAACTCTGAAAATGTTGGAACTTGGCATTGTATCATCGTTTCGCCCGCATAGCATGTGCAACAGAGTAGAGAGGGTCACGGCGAAAACTGGACGCACCTCGTGTACAAACTGGACAATCTCTTTCGTAGTATCAGGGTTTCGGACGAGAATTCATCTGTTACACGGGCACTTCAATGTTTTTTAAAGTTATTTGAACTCCAGCCTATTTTTGCGTTAAGTATGCATCATTCAAAGCGACGTCATCAATTTCCAACACGTTCTGACATCATTTGCTGTTTTTCAGTCATTTACGGATTTGTTTAGGGAGCTAAATGACGGTGAAATTCAAAATCACTACAAAATGAACTCTGAAAATTTTGGAACTTGGCATGGTATCATCATTTCGCCCGCATTGCATGTGCAAAAGAGTAGAGAGGGTCACGGCGAAAACTGGACGCACCTCGTGTACAAACTGGACAATCTCTTTCGTAGTATCACGGTTTCGGACGAGAACTCATCTGTTACACGGGCACTTCAATGTTTTTTAAACTTATTTTAACTCCAGCCTATTTTTGCGTTAAGTATGCATCATTCAAAGCGACGTCATCAATTTCCAACACGTTCTGACATCATTTGCTGTTTTTCAGTCATTTACGGATTTGTTTAGGGAGCTAAATGACGGTGAAATTGAAAATCACTACAAAATGAACTCTGAAAATGTTGGAACTTGGCATGGTATCATCGTTTCGCCCGCGTAGCATGTGCAACAGAGTAGAGAGGGTCACGGCGAAAACTGGACGCACCTCGTGTACAAACTGGACAATCTCTTTCGTAGTATCAGGGTTTCGGACGAGAACTCATCTGTTACACGGGCACTTCAATGTTTTTTAAAGCTATTTGAACTCCAGCCTATTTTTGCGTTCAGTATGCATCATTCAAAGCGACGTCATCAATTTCCAACACGTTCTGATATCATTTGTTTTTTTCAGTCATTTACCGATTTGTTTAGGGAGCTAAATGATGGTGAAATTGAAAATCACTACAAAATGAACTCTAAAAATGTTGGAACTTGGCATGGTATCATCATTTCGCCCGCATAGCATGTGCAAAAGAGTAGAGAGGGTCACGGCGATAACTGGACGCACCTCGTGTACAAACTGGACAATCTCTTTCGTAGTATCAGGGTTTCGGACGAGAACTCATCTGTTACACGGGCACTTCAATGTTTTTAAACTTATTTGAACTCCAGCCTATTTTTGCGTTCAGTATGCATCATTCAAAGCGACGTCATCAATTTCCAACACGTTCTGACATCATTTGCTGTTTTTCAGTCATTTACCGATTTGTTTAGGGAGCTAAATGACGGTGAAATTGAAAATCACTACAAAATGAACTCTGAAAATGTTGGAACTTGGCATGGTATCATCATTTCGCCCGCATAGCATGTGCAAAAGAGTAGAGAGGGTCACGGCGAAAACTGGACGCACCTCGTGTACAAACTGGACAATCTCTTTCGGAGTATCAGGGTTTCGGACGAGAACTCATCTGTTACACGGGCACTTCAATGTTTTTTAAACTTATTTGAACTCCACCCTATTTTTGCGTTCAGTATGCATCATTCAAAGCGACGTCATCAATTTCCAACACGTTCTGACATCATTTGCTATTTTTCAGTCATTTACCGATTTGTTTAGGGAGCTAAATGACAGTGAAATTGAAAATCACTACAAAATGAACTCTGAAAATGTTGGAACTTGGCATGGTATCATCATTTCGCCCGCATAGCATGTGCAAAAGAGTAGAGAGGGTCACGGCGAAAACTGGACGCACCTCGTGTACAAACTGGACAATCTCTTTCGTAGTATCAGGGTTTCGGACGAGAACTCATCTGTTACACGGGCACTTCAATGTTTTTTAAACTTATTTGAACTCCAGCCTATTTTTGCGTTCAGTATGCATCATTCAAAGCGACGTCATCAATTTCCAACATGTTCTGACATCATTTGCTATTTTTCAGTCATTTACCGATTTGTTTAGGGAGCTAAATGACGGTGAAATTGAAAATCACTACAAAATGAACTCTGAAAATGTTGGAACTTGGCATGGTATCATCATTTCGCCCGCATAGCATGTGCAAAAGAGTAGAGAGGGTCACGGCGAAAACTGGACGCACCTCGTGTACAAACTGGACAATCTCTTTCGGAGTATCAGGGTTTCGGACGAGAACTCATCTGTTACACGGGCACTTCAATGTTATTTAAACTTATTTGAACTCCAGCCTATTTTTGCGTTCAATATGCATCATTCGAAGCGACATCATCAATTTCCAACACGTTCTGACATCATTTGCTGTTTTTCAGTCATTTACGGATTTGTTTAGGGAGCTAAATGACGGTGAAATCGAAAATCACTACAAAATGAACTCTGAAAATGTTGGAACTTGGCATTGTATCATTATTTCGCCCGCATAGCATGTGCAAAAGAGTAGAGAGGGTCACGGCGAAAACTGGACGCACCTCGTGTACAAACTGGACAATCTCTTTCGTAGTATCACGGTTTCGGACGAGAACTCATCTGTTACACGGGCACTTCAATGTTTTTTAAACTTATTTTAACTCCAGCCTATTTTTGCGTTCAGTATGCATCTTTCAAAGGGACGTCATCAATTTCCAACACGTTCTGACATCATTTCCTGTTTTTCAGTCATTTACGGATTTGTTTAGGGAGCTAAATGACGGTGAAATTGAAAATCACTACAAAATGAACTCTGAAAATGTTGGAACTTGGCATTGTATCATCGTTTCGCCCGCATAGCATGTGCAACAGAGTAGAGAGGGTCACGGCGAAAACTGGACGCACCTCGTGTACAAACTGGACAATCTCTTTCGTAGTATCAGGGTTTGGGACGAGAATTCATCTGTTACACGGGCACTTCAATGTTTTTTAAAGTTATTTGAACTCCAGCCTATTTTTGCGTTAAGTATGCATCATTCAAAGCGACGTCATCAATTTCCAACACGTTCTGACATCATTTGCTGTTTTTCAGTCATTTACGGATTTGTTTAGGGAGCTAAATGACGGTGAAATTCAAAATCACTACAAAATGAACTCTGAAAATTTTGGAACTTGGCATGGTATCATCATTTCGCCCGCATTGCATGTGCAAAAGAGTAGAGAGGGTCACGGCGAAAACTGGACGCACCTCGTGTACAAACTGGACAATCTCTTTCGTAGTATCACGGTGTCGGACGAGAACTCATCTGTTACACGGGCACTTCAATGTTTTTTAAACTTATTTTAACTCCAGCCTATTTTTGCGTTAAGTATGCATCATTCAAAGCGACGTCATCAATTTCCAACACGTTCTGACATCATTTGCTGTTTTTCAGTCATTTACGGATTTGTTTAGGGAGCTAAATGACGGTGAAATTGAAAATCACTACAAAATGAACTCTGAAAATGTTGGAACTTGGCATGGTATCATCGTTTCGCCCGCATAGCATGTGCAACAGAGTAGAGAGGGTCACGGCGAAAACTGGACGCACCTCGTGTACAAACTGGACAATCTCTTTCGTAGTATCAGGGTTTCGGACGAGAACTCATCTGTTACACGGGCACTTCAATGTTTTTTAAAGCTATTTGAACTCCAGCCTATTTTTGCGTTCAGTATGCATCATTCAAAGCGACGTCATCAATTTCCAACACGTTCTGACATCATTTGTTTTTTTCAGTCATTTACCGATTTGTTTAGGGAGCTAAATGATGGTGAAATTGAAAATCACTACAAAATGAACTCTAAAAATGTTGGAACTTGGCATGGTATCATCATTTCGCCCGCATAGCATGTGCAAAAGAGTAGAGAGGGTCACGGCGATAACTGGACGCACCTCGTGTACAAACTGGACAATCTCTTTCGTAGTATCAGGGTTTCGGACGAGAACTCATCTGTTACACGGGCACTTCAATGTTTTTAAACTTATTTGAACTCCAGCCTATTTTTGCGTTCAGTATGCATCATTCAAAGCGACGTCATCAATTTCCAACACGTTCTGACATCATTTGCTGTTTTTCAGTCATTTACCAATTTGTTTAGGGAGCTAAATGACGGTGAAATTGAAAATCACTACAAAATGAACTCTGAAAATGTTGGAACTTGGCATGGTATCATCATTTCGCCCGCATAGCATGTGCAAAAGAGTAGAGAGGGTCACGGCGAAAACTGGACGCACCTCGTGTACAAACTGGACAATCTCTTTCGGAGTATGAGGGTTTCGGACGAGAACTTATCTGTTACACGGGCACTTCAATGTTTTTTAAACTTATTTGAACTCCACCCTATTTTTGCGTTCAGTATGCATCATTCAAAGCGACGTCATCAATTTCCAACACGTTCTGACATCATTTGCTGTTTTTCACTCATTTACCGATTTGTTTAGGGAGCTAAATGACGGTGAAATTGAAAATCACTACAAAATGAACTCTGAAAATGTTGGAACTTGGCATGGTATCATCATTTCGCCCGCATAGCATGTGCAAAAGAGTAGAGAGGGTCACGGCGAAAACTGGACGCACCTCGTGTACAAACTGGACAATCTCTTTCGTAGTATCAGGGTTTCGGACGAGAACTCATCTGTTACACGGGCACTTCAATGTTTTTTAAACTTATTTGAACTCCAGCCTATTTTTGCGTTCAGTATGCATCATTCAAAGGGACGTCATCAATTTCCAACATGTTCTGACATCATTTGCTGTTTTTCAGTCATTTACCGATTTGTTTAGGGAGCTAAATGACGGTGAAATTGAAAATCACTACAAAATGAACTCTGAAAATGTTGGAACTTGGCATGGTATCATCATTTCGCCCGCATAGCATGTGCAAAAGAGTAGAGAGGGTAACGGCGAAAACTGGACGCACCTCGTGTACAAACTGGACAATCTCTTTCGGTGTATCAGGGTTTCGGACGAGAACTCATCTGTTACACGGGCACTTCAATGTTTTTTAAACTTATTTGAACTCCAGCCTATTTTTGCGTTCAATATGCATCATTCGAAGCGACATCATCAATTTCCAACACGTTCTGACATCATTTGCTGTTTTTCAGTCATTTACGGATTTGTTTAGGGAGCTAAATGACGGTGAAATCGAAAATCACTACAAAATGAACTCTGAAAATGTTGGAACTTGGCATTGTATCATTATTTCGCCCGCATAGCATGTGCAAAAGAGTAGAGAGGGTCACGGCGAAAACTGGACGCACCTCGTGTACAAACTGGACAATCTCTTTCGTAGTATCAGGGTTTCGGACGAGAACTCATCTGTTACACGGGCACTTCAATGTTTTTTAAAGCTATTTGAACTCCAGCCTATTTTTGCGTTCAGTATGCATCACTCAAAGCGACGTCATCAATTTCCAACACGTTCTGACATCATTTGTTTTTTTCAGTCATTTACCGATTTGTTTAGGGAGCTAAATGATGGTGAAATTGAAAATCACTACAAAATGAACTCTAAAAATGTTGGAACTTGGCATGGTATCATCATTTCGCCCGCATAGCATGTGCAAAAGAGTAGAGAGGGTCACGGCGATAACTGGACGCACCTCGTGTACAAACTGGACAATCTCTTTCGTAGTATCAGGGTTTCGGACGAGAACTCATCTGTTACACGGGCACTTCAATGTTTTTAAACTTATTTGAACTCCAGCCTATTTTTGCGTTCAGTATGCATCATTCAAAGCGACGTCATCAATTTCCAACACGTTCTGACATCATTTGCTGTTTTTCAGTCATTTACCGATTTGTTTAGGGAGCTAAATGACGGTGAAATTGAAAATCACTACAAAATGAACTCTGAAAATGTTGGAACTTGGCATGGTATCATCATTTCGCCCGCATAGCATGTGCAAAAGAGTAGAGAGGGTCACGGCGAAAACTGGACGCACCTCGTGTACAAACTGGACAATCTCTTTCGGAGTATCAGGGTTTCGGACGAGAACTCATCTGTTACACGGGCACTTCAATGTTTTTTAAACTTATTTGAACTCCACCCTATTTTTGCGTTCAGTATGCATCATTCAAAGCGACGTCATCAATTTCCAACACGTTCTGACATCATTTGCTATTTTTCAGTTATTTACCGATTTGTTTAGGGAGCTAAATGACAGTGAAATTGAAAATCACTACAAAATGAACTCTGAAAATGTTGGAACTTGGCATGGTATCATCATTTCGCCCGCATAGCATGTGCAAAAGAGTAGAGAGGGTCACGGCGAAAACTGGACGCACCTCGTGTACAAACTGGACAATCTCTTTCGTAGTATCAGGGTTTCGGACGAGAACTCATCTGTTACACGGGCACTTCAATGTTTTTTAAACTTATTTGAACTCCAGCCTATTTTTGCGTTCAGTATGCATCATTCAAAGCGACGTCATCAATTTACAACATGTTCTGACATCATTTGCTGTTTTTCAGTCATTTACCGATTTGTTTAGGGAGCTAAATGACGGTGAAATTGAAAATCACTACAAAATGAACTCTGAAAATGTTGGAACTTGGCATGGTATCATCATTTCGCCCGCATAGCATGTGCAAAAGAGTAGAGAGGGTCACGGCGAAAACTGGACGCACCTCGTGTACAAACTGGACAATCTCTTTCGGAGTATCAGGGTTTCGGACGAGAACTCATCTGTTACACGGGCACTTCAATGTTATTTAAACTTATTTGAACTCCAGCCTATTTTTGCGTTCAATATGCATCATTCGAAGCGACATCATCAATTTCCAACACGTTCTGACATCATTTGCTGTTTTTCAGTCATTTACGGATTTGTTTAGGGAGCTAAATGACGGTGAAATCGAAAATCACTACAAAATGAACTCTGAAAATGTTGGAACTTGGCATTGTATCATTATTTCGCCCGCATAGCATGTGCAAAAGAGTAGAGAGGGTCACGGCGAAAACTGGACGCACCTCGTGTACAAACTGGACAATCTCTTTCGTAGTATCACGGTTTCGGACGAGAACTCATCTGTTACACGGGCACTTCAATGTTTTTTAAACTTATTTTAACTCCAGCCTATTTTTGCGTTCAGTATGCATCTTTCAAAGGGACGTCATCAATTTCCAACATGTTCTGACATCATTTGCTGTTTTTCAGTCATTTACCGATTTGTTTAGGGAGCTAAATGACGGTGAAATTGAAAATCACTACAAAATGAACTCTGAAAATGTTGGAACTTGGCATGGTATCATCATTTCGCCCGCATAGCATGTGCAAAAGAGTAGAGAGGGTCACGGCGAAAAGTGGACGCACCTCGTGTACAAACTGGACAATCTCTTTCGGAGTATCAGGGTTTCGGACGAGAACTCATCTGTTACACGGGCACTTCAATGTTATTTAAACTTATTTGAACTCCAGCCTATTTTTGCGTTCAATAAGCATCATTCGAAGCGACATCATCAATTTCCAACACGTTCTGACATCATTTGCTGTTTTTCAGTCATTTACGGATTTGTTTAGGGAGCTAAATGACGGTGAAATCGAAAATCACTACAAAATGAACTCTGAAAATGTTGGAACTTGGCATTGTATCATTATTTCGCCCGCATAGCATGTGCAAAAGAGTAGAGAGGGTCACGGCGAAAACTGGACGCACCTCGTGTACAAACTGGACAATCTCTTCCGTAGTATCAGGGTTTCGGACGAGAACTCATCTGTTACACGGGCACTTCAATGTTTTTTAAAGCTATTTGAACTCCAGCCTATTTTTGCGTTCAGTATGCATCATTCAAAGCGACGTCATCAATTTCCAACACGTTCTGACATCATTTGTTTTTTTCAGTCATTTACCGATTTGTTTAGGGAGCTAAATGATGGTGAAATTGAAAATCACTACAAAATGAACTCTAAAAATGTTGGAACTTGGCATGGTATCATCATTTCGCCCGCATAGCATGTGCAAAAGAGTAGAGAGGGTCACGGCGATAACTGGACGCACCTCGTGTACAAACTGGACAATCTCTTTCGTAGTATCAGGGTTTCGGACGAGAACTCATCTGTTACACGGGCACTTCAATGTTTTTAAACTTATTTGAACTCCAGCCTATTTTTGCGTTCAGTATGCATCATTCAAAGCGACGTCATCAATTTCCAACACGTTCTGACATCATTTGCTGTTTTTCAGTCATTTACCGATTTGTTTAGGGAGCTAAATGACGGTGAAATTGAAAATCACTACAAAATGAACTCTGAAAATGTTGGAACTTGGCATGGTATCATCATTTCGCCCGCATAGCATGTGCAAAAGAGTAGAGAGGGTCACGGCGAAAACTGGACGCACCTCGTGTACAAACTGGACAATCTCTTTCGGAGTATCAGGGTTTCGGACGAGAACTCATCTGTTACACGGGCACTTCAATGTTTTTTAAACTTATTTGAACTCCACCCTATTTTTGCGTTCAGTATGCATCATTCAAAGCGACGTCATCAATTTCCAACACGTTCTGACATCATTTGCTATTTTTCAGTCATTTACCGATTTGTTTAGGGAGCTAAATGACAGTGAAATTGAAAATCACTACAAAATGAACTCTGAAAATGTTGGAACTTGGCATGGTATCATCATTTCGCCCGCATAGCATGTGCAAAAGAGTAGAGAGGGTCATGGCGAAAACTGGATGCACCTCGTGTACAAACTGGACAATCTCTTTCGTAGTATCAGGGTTTCGGACGAGAACTCATCTGTTACACGGGCACTTCAATGTTTTTTAAACTTATTTGAACTCCAGCCTATTTTTGCGTTCAGTATGCATCATTCAAAGCGACGTCATCAATTTCCAACATGTTCTGACATCATTTGCTGTTTTTCAGTCATTTACCGATTTGTTTAGGGAGCTAAATGACGGTGAAATTGAAAATCACTACAAAATGAACTCTGAAAATGTTGGAACTTGGCATGGTATCATCATTTCGCCCGCATAGCATGTGCAAAAGAGTAGAGAGGGTCACGGCGAAAACTGGACGCACCTCGTGTACAAACTGGACAATCTCTTTCGGAGTATCAGGGTTTCGGACGAGAACTCATCTGTTACACGGGCACTTCAATGTTATTTAAACTTATTTGAACTCCAGCCTATTTTTGCGTTCAATATGCATCATTCGAAGCGACATCATCAATTTCCAACACGTTCTGACATCATTTGCTGTTTTTCAGTCATTTACGGATTTGTTTAGGGAGCTAAATGACGGTGAAATCGAAAATCACTACAAAATGAACTCTGAAAATGTTGGAACTTGGCATTGTATCATTATTTCGCCCGCATAGCATGTGCAAAAGAGTAGAGAGGGTCACGGCGAAAACTGGACGCACCTCGTGTACAAACTGGACAATCTCTTTCGTAGTATCACGGTTTCGGACGAGAACTCATCTGTTACACGGGCACTTCAATGTTTTTTAAACTTATTTTAACTCCAGCCTATTTTTGCATTCAGTATGCATCTTTCAAAGGGACGTCATCAATTTCCAACACGTTCTGACATCATTTCCTGTTTTTCAGTCATTTACGGATTTGTTTAGGGAGCTAAATGACGGTGAAATTGAAAATCACTACAAAATGAACTCTGAAAATGTTGGAACTTGGCATTGTATCATCGTTTCGCCCGCATAGCATGTGCAACAGAGTAGAGAGGGTCACGGCGAAAACTGGACGCACCTCGTGTACAAACTGGACAATCTCTTTCGTAGTATCAGGGTTTCGGACGAGAATTCATCTGTTACACGGGCACTTCAATGTTTTTTAAAGTTATTTGAACTCCAGCCTATTTTTGCGTTAAGTATGCATCATTCAAAGCGACGTCATCAATTTCCAACACGTTCTGACATCATTTGCTGTTTTTCAGTCATTTACGGATTTGTTTAGGGAGCTAAATGACGGTGAAATTCAAAATCACTACAAAATGAACTCTGAAAATGTTGGAACTTGGCATGGTATCATCATTTCGCCCGCATTGCATGTGCAAAAGAGTAGAGAGGGTCACGGCGAAAACTGGACGCACCTCGTGTACAAACTGGACAATCTCTTTCGTAGTATCACGGTTTCGGACGAGAACTCATCTGTTACACGGGCACTTCAATGTTTTTTAAACTTATTTTAACTCCAGCCTATTTTTGCGTTAAGTATGCATCATTCAAAGCGACGTCATCAATTTCCAACACGTTCTGACATCATTTGCTGTTTTTCAGTCATTTACGGATTTGTTTAGGGAGCTAAATGACGGTGAAATTGAAAATCACTACAAAATGAACTCTGAAAATGTTGGAACTTGGCATGGTATCATCGTTTCGCCCGCATAGCATGTGCAACAGAGTAGAGAGGGTCACGGCGAAAACTGGACGCACCTCGTGTACAAACTGGACAATCTCTTTCGTAGTATCAGGGTTTCGGACGAGAACTCATCTGTTACACGGGCACTTCAATGTTTTTTAAAGCTATTTGAACTCCAGCCTATTTTTGCGTTCAGTATGCATCATTCAAAGCGACGTCATCAATTTCCAACACGTTCTGACATCATTTGTTTTTTTCCGTCATTTACCGATTTGTTTAGGGAGCTAAATGATGGTGAAATTGAAAATCACTACAAAATGAACTCTAAAAATGTTGGAACTTGGCATGGTATCATCATTTCGCCCGCATAGCATGTGCAAAAGAGTAGAGAGGGTCACGGCGATAACTGGACGCACCTCGTGTACAAACTGGACAATCTCTTTCGTAGTATCAGGGTTTCGGACGAGAACTCATCTGTTACACGGGCACTTCAATGTTTTTAAACTTATTTGAACTCCAGCCTATTTTTGCGTTCAGTATGCATCATTCAAAGCGACGTCATCAATTTCCAACACGTTCTGACATCATTTGCTATTTTTCAGTCATTTACCAATTTGTTTAGGGAGCTAAATGACGGTGAAATTGAAAATCACTACAAAATGAACTCTGAAAATGTTGGAACTTGGCATGGTATCATCATTTCGCCCGCATAGCATGTGCAAAAGAGTAGAGAGGGTCACGGCGAAAACTGGACGCACCTCGTGTACAAACTGGACAATCTCTTTCGGAGTATCAGGGTTTCGGACGAGAACTCATCTGTTACACGGGCACTTCAATGTTTTTTAAACTTATTTGAACTCCACCCTATTTTTGCGTTCAGTATGCATCATTCAAAGCGACGTCATCAATTTCCAACACGTTCTGACATCATTTGCTGTTTTTCACTCATTTACCGATTTGTTTAGGGAGCTAAATGACGGTGAAATTGAAAATCACTACAAAATGAACTCTGAAAATGTTGGAACTTGGCATGGTATCATCATTTCGCCCGCATAGCATGTGCAAAAGAGTAGAGAGGGTCACGGCGAAAACTGGACGCACCTCGTGTACAAACTGGACAATCTCTTTCGTAGTATCAGGGTTTCGGACGAGAACTCATCTGTTACACGGGCACTTCAATGTTTTTTAAACTTATTTGAACTCCAGCCTATTTTTGCGTTCAGTATGCATCATTCAAAGCGACGTCATCAATTTCCAACATGTTCTGACATCATTTGCTGTTTTTCAGTCATTTACCGATTTGTTTAGGGAGCTAAATGACGGTGAAATTGAAAATCACTACAAAATGAACTCTGAAAATGTTGGAACTTGGCATGGTATCATCATTTCGCCCGCATAGCATGTGCAAAAGAGTAGAGAGGGTCACGGCGAAAACTGGACGCACCTCGTGTACAAACTGGACAATCTCTTTCGGTGTATCAGGGTTTCGGACGAGAACTCATCTGTTACACGGGCACTTCAATGTTTTTTAAACTTATTTGAACTCCAGCCTATTTTTGCGTTCAATATGCATCATTCGAAGCGACATCATCAATTTCCAACACGTTCTGACATCATTTGCTGTTTTTCAGTCATTTACGGATTTGTTTAGGGAGCTAAATGACGGTGAAATCGAAAATCACTACAAAATGAACTCTGAAAATGTTGGAACTTGGCATTGTATCATTATTTCGCCCGCATAGCATGTGCAAAAGAGTAGAGAGGGTCACGGCGAAAACTGGACGCACCTCGTGTACAAACTGGACAATCTCTTTCGTAGTATCAGGGTTTCGGACGAGAACTCATCTGTTACACGGGCACTTCAATGTTTTTTAAAGTTATTTGAACTCCAGCCTATTTTTGCGTTCAGTATGCATAATTCAAAGCAACGTCATCAATTTCCAACATGTTGTGACATCATTTGCTGTTTTTCAGTCATTTACCGATTTGTTTAGGGAGCTAAATGAGGGTGAAATTGAAAATCACTACAAAATGAACTCTGAAAATGTTGGAACTTGGCATTGTATCATCGTTTCGCCCGCATAGCATGTGCAAAAGAGTAGAGAGGGTCACGGCGAAAACTGGACGCACCTCGTGTACAAACTGGACAATCGCTTTCGTAGTATCAGGGTTTCGGATGAGAACTCATCTGTTACACGGGCACTTCAATGTTTTTTAAAGTTATTTGAACTCCAGCCTATTTTTGCGTTAAGTATGCATCATTCAAAGCGACGTCATCAATTTCCAACACGTTCTGACATCATTTGCTGTTTTTCAGTCATTTACGGATTTGTTTAGGGAGCTAAATGACGGTGAAATTGAAAATCACTACAAAATGAACTCTGAAAATGTTGGAACTTGGCATGGTATCATCATTTCGCCCGCATTGCATGTGCAAAAGAGTAGAGAGGGTCACGGCGAAAACTGGACGCACCTCGTGTACAAACTGGACAATCTCTTTCGTAGTATCACGGTTTCGGACGAGAACTCATCTCTTACACGGGCACTTCAATGTTTTTTAAACTTTTTTTAACTCCAGCCTATTTTTGCGTTAAGTATGCATCATTCAAAGCGACGTCATCAATTTCCAACACGTTCTGACATCATTTGCTGTTTTTCAGTCATTTACGGATTTGTTTAGGGAGCTAAATGACGGTGAAATTGAAAATCACTACAAAATGAACTCTGAAAATGTTGGAACTTGGCATTGTATCATCGTTTCGCCCGCATAGCATGTGCAACAGAGTAGAGAGGGTCACGGCGAAAACTGGACGCACCTCGTGTACAAACTGGACAATCTCTTTCGTAGTATCAGGGTTTCGGACGAGAACTCATCTGTTACACGGGCACTTCAATGTTTTTTAAAGCTATTTGAACTCCAACCTATTTTTGCTTTCAGTATGCATCATTCAAAGCGACGTCATCAATTTCCAACACGTTCTGACATCATTTGTTTTTTCAGTCATTTACCGATTTGTTTAGGGAGCTAAATGATGGTGAAATTGAAAATCACTACAAAATGAACTCTAAAAATGTTGGAACTTGGCATGGTATCATCATTTCGCCCGCATAGCATGTGCAAAAGAGTATAGAGGGTCACGGCGAAAACTGGACGCACCTCGTGTACAAACTGGACAATATCTTTCGTAGTATCAGGGTTTCGGACGAGAACTCATCTGTTACACGGGCACTTCAATGTTTTTAAACTTATTTGAACTCCAGCCTATTTTTGCGTTCAGTATGCATCATTCAAAGACGACGTCATCAATTTCCAACACGTTCTGACATCATTTGCTGTTTTTCAGTCATTTACGGATTTGTTTAGGGAGCTAAATGACGGTGAAATTGAAAATCACTACAAAATGAACTCTGAAAATGTTGGAACTTGGCATGGTATCATCATTTCGCCCGCATAGCATGTGCAAAAGAGTAGAGAGGGTCACGGCGAAAACTGGACGCACCTCGTGTACAAACTGGACAATCTCTTTCGGAGTATCAGGGTTTCGGACGAGAACTCATCTGTTACACGGGCACTTCAATGTTTTTTAAACTTATTTGAACTCCACCCTATTTTTGCGTTCAGTATGCATCATTCAAAGCGACGTCATCAATTTCCAACACGTTCTGACATCATTTGCTGTTTTTCACTCATTTACCGATTTGTTTAGGGAGCTAAATGACGGTGAAATTGAAAATCACTACAAAATGAACTCTTTAAATGTTGGAACTTGGCATGGTATCATCATTTCGCACGCATAGCATGTGCAAAAGAGTAGAGAGAGTCACGGCGAAAACTGGACGCACCTCGTGTACAAATTGGACAATCTCTTTCGGAGTATCAGGGTTCCGGACGAGAACTCATCTGTTACACGGGCACTTCAATGTTTTTAAACTTATTTGAACTCCAACCTATTTTTGCGTTCAGTATGCATCTTTCAAAGGGACGTCATCAAATTGCAACACGTTCTGACATCATTTGTTGTTTTCAGTCATTTACCGGTTTGTTTAGGGAGCTAAATGACGGTGAAATTGAAAATCACTACAAAATGAACTCTGAAAATGTTGGAACTTGGCATGGTATCATCATTTCGCCCGCATAGCATGTGCAAAAGAGTAGAGAGGGTCACGGCGAAAACTGGACGCACCTCGTGTACAAACTGGACAATCTCTTTCGGAGTATCAGGGTTTCAGACGAGAACTCATCTGTTACACGGGCACTTCAATGTTTTTTAAACTTATTAGAACTCCAGCCTATTTTTGCGTTCAGTATGCATCATTCAAAGCGACGTCATCAATTTCCAACACGTTCTGACATCATTTTTTGTTTTTCAGTCATTTACCGATTTGTTTAGGGAGCTAAATGATGGTGAAATTGAAAATCACTACAAAATGAACTCTGAAAATGTTGGAACTTGGCATGGTATCATCATTTCGCCCGCATAGCATGTGCAAAAGAGTAGAGAGGGTCACGGCGAAAACTGGACGCACCTCGTGTACAAACTGGACAATCTCTTTCGTAGTATCAGGGTTTCGGACGAGAACTCATCTGTTACACGGGCACTTCAATGTTTTTCAAACTTATTTGAACTCCAGCCTATTTTTGCGTTCAGTATGCATCATTCAAAGCGACGTCATCAATTTCCAACACGTTCTGACATCATTTGCTGTTTTTTAGTCATTTACCGATTTGTTTAGGGAGCTAAAGGACGCTGAAATTGAAAATCACTACAAAATGAACTCTGAAAATGTTGGAACGTGGCATTGTATCATCATTTCGCCCGCATAGCATGTGCAAAAGAGTAGAGAGGGTCACAGCGAAAACTGGACGCACCTCGTGTACAAACTGGACAATCTCTTTCGTAGTATCAGGGTTTCGGACGAGAACTCATATGTTACCCGGGCACTTTAATGTTTTTTAAACTTATTTGAACTCCAGCCTATTTTTGCGTTCAGTATGCATCATTCAAAGCGACGTCATCAATTTCCAACATGTTCTGACATCATTTGCTGTTTTTCAGTCATTTACCGATTTGTTTAGGGAGCTAAATGACGGTGAAATTGAAAATCACTACAAAATGAACTCTGAAAATGTTGGAACTTGGCATGGTATCATCATTCCGCCCGCATAGCATGTGCAAAAGAGTAGAGAGGGTCACGGCGAAAACTGGACGCACCTCGTGTACAAACTGGACAATCTCTTTCGGAGTATCAGGGTTTCGGACGAGAACTCATCTGTTACACGTGCACTTCAATGTTTTTTAAACTTATTTGAACTCCAGCCTATTTTTGCGTTCAATATGCATCATTCGAAGCGACATCATCAATTTCTAACACGTTCTGACATCATTTGCTGTTTTTCAGTCATTTACCGATTTGTTTAGGGAGCTAAATGACGGTGAAATTGAAAATCACTACAAAATGAACTCTGAAAATGTTGGAACTTGGCACGGTATCATCATTTCGCCCGCATAGCATGTGCAAAAGAGTAGAGAGGGTCACGGCGAAAACTGAACGCACCTCGTGTACAAACTGGACAATCTCTTTCAGAGTATCAGGGTTTCGGACGAGAACTCATCTGTTACACGGGCACTTCAATGTTTTTTAAACTTATTTGAACTCCACCCTATTTTTGCGTTCAGTATGCATCATTCAAAGCGACGTCATCAATTTCCAACACGTTCTGACATCATTTGCTGTTTTTCAGTCATTTACCGATTTGTTTAGGGAGCTAAATGACGGTGAAATTGAAAATCACTACAAAATGAACTCTGAAAATGTTGGAACTTGGCATGGTATCATCATTTCGCCCGCAGAGCATGTGCAAAAGAGTAGAGAGGGTCACGGCGAAAACTGGACGCACCTCGTGTACAAACTGGACATTCTCTTTCGGAGTATCAGGGTTTCGGACGAGAACTCATCTGTTACACAGGCACTTCAATGTTTTTTAAACTTATTTGAACTCCACCCTATATTTGCGTTCAGTATGCATCATTCAAAGCGACGTCATCAATTTCCAACATGTTCTGACATCATTTGCTGTTTTTCAGTCATTTACCGATTTGTTTAGGGAGCTAAATGACGGTGAAATTGAAAATCACTACAAAATGAACTCTGAAAATGTTGGAACTTGGCATGGTATCATCATTCCGCCCGCATAGCATGTGCAAAAGAGTAGAGAGGGTCACGGCGAAAACTGGACGCACCTCGTGTACAAACTGGACAATCTCTTTCGGAGTATCAGGGTTTCGGACGAGAACTCATCTGTTACACGGGCACTTCAATGTTTTTTAAACTTATTTGAACTCCAGCCTATTTTTGCGTTCAATATGCATCATTCGAAGCGACATCATCAATTTCTAACACGTTCTGACATCATTTGCTGTTTTTCAGTCATTTACCGATTTGTTTAGGGAGCTAAATGACGGTGAAATTGAAAATCACTACAAAATGAACTCTGAAAATGTTGGAACTTGGCACGGTATCATCATTTCGCCCGCATAGCATGTGCAAA
This sequence comes from Aegilops tauschii subsp. strangulata, assembly GCF_002575655.3. NCBI lineage: Eukaryota > Viridiplantae > Streptophyta > Magnoliopsida > Poales > Poaceae > Aegilops > Aegilops tauschii. Next base: position 15,051,899 of record NC_053038.3, on the reverse strand, counting down.
AGAGTAGAGAGGGTCACGGCGAAAACTGAACGCACCTCGTGTACAAACTGGACAATCTCTTTCAGAGTATCAGGGTTTCGGACGAGAACTCATCTGTTACACGGGCACTTCAATGTTTTTTAAACTTATTTGAACTCCACCCTATTTTTGCGTTCAGTATGCATCATTCAAAGCGACGTCATCAATTTCCAACACGTTCTGACATCATTTGCTGTTTTTCAGTCATTTACCGATTTGTTTAGGGAGCTAAATGACGGTGAAATTGAAAATCACTACAAAATGAACTCTGAAAATGTTGGAACTTGGCATGGTATCATCATTTCGCCCGCAGAGCATGTGCAAAAGAGTAGAGAGGGTCACGGCGAAAACTGGACGCACCTCGTGTACAAACTGGACATTCTCTTTCGGAGTATCAGGGTTTCGGACGAGAACTCATCTGTTACACGGGCACTTCAATGTTTTTTAAACTTATTTGAACTCCACCCTATATTTGCGTTCAGTATGCATCATTCAAAGCGACGTCATCAATTTCCAACACGTTCTGACATCATTTGTTTTTTTTCAGTTATTTACCGATTTGTTTAGGGAGCTAAATGACGGTGAAATTGAAAATCACTACAAAATGAACTCTGAAAATGTTGGAACTTGGCATGGTATCATCATTTCGCCCGCATAGCATGTGCAAAAGAGTAGAGAGGGTCACGGCGAAAACTGGACGCACCTCGTGTACAAACTGGACAATCTCTTTCGTAGTATCAGGGTTTCGGACGAGAACTCATCTGTTACACGGGCACTTCAATGTTTTTTAAACTTATTTCAACTCCAGCCTATTTTTGCGTTCAGTATGCATCATTCAAAGCGACGTCATCAAATTCCAACATGTTCTGACATCATTTGTTGTTTTTCAGTCATTTACCGGTTTGTTTAGGGAGCTAAATGACGGTGAAATTGAAAATCACTACAAAATGAACTCTGAAAATGTTGGAACTTGGCATGGTATCATAATTTCGCCCGCATTGCATGTGCAAAAGAGTAGAGAGGGTCATGGCGAAAACTGGACGCACCTCGTGTACAAACTGGACAATCTCTTTCGTAGTATCACGGTTTCGGACGAGAACTCATCTGTTACACGGGCACTTCAATGTTTTTTAAACTAATTTTAACTCCAGCCTATTTTTGCGTTCAGTATGCATCATTCAAAGCGACGTCATCAATTTCCAACACGTTCTGACATCATTTGCTATTTTTCAGTCATTTACCGATTTGTTTAGGGAGCTAAATGACGGTGAAATTGAAAATCGCTACAAAATGAACTCTGAAAATGTTGGAACTTGGCATGGTATCATCATTTCGCCCGCATAGCATGTGCAAAAGAGTAGAGAGGGTCACGGCGAAAACTGGACGCACCTCGTGTACAAACTGGACAATCTCTTTGGGAGTATCAGGGTTTCGGACGAGAACTCATCTGTTACACGAGCACTTCAATGTTTTTTAAACTTATTTGAACTCCAGCCTATTTTTGCGTTCATTATGCATCATTCAAAGCGACGTCATCAATTTCCAACACGTTCTGACATCATTTGTTTTTTTTCAGTCATTTACCGATTTGTTTAGGGAGCTAAATGATGGTGAAATTGAAAATCACTACAAAATGAACTCTGAAAATGTTGGAACTTGGCATGGTATCATCATTTCGCCCGCATAGCATGTGCAAAAGAGTATAGAGGGTCACGGCGAAAACTGGACGCACCTCGTGTATAAACTGGACAATCTCTTTCGTAGTATCAGGGTTTCGGACGAGAACTCATCTGTTACACGGGCACTTCAATGTTTTTAAACTTATTTAACTCCAGCCTATTTTTGCGTTCAGTATGCATCATTCAAAGCGACATCATCAATTTCCAACATGTTCTGACATCATTTGCTGTTTTTCAGTCATTTACCGATTTGTTTAGGGAGCTAAATGACGGTGAAATTGAAAATCACTACTAAATGAACTCTGAAAATGTTGGAACTTGGCATGGTATCATCATTTCGCCCGCATAGCATGTGCAAAAGAGTAGAGAGGGTCACGGCGAAAACTGGACGCACCTCGTGTACAAACTGGACAATCTCTTTCGGAGTATCAGGGTTTCGGACGAGAACTTATCTGTTACACGGACACTTCAATGTTTTTGAAACTTATTTGAACTCCACCCTATTTTTGCGTTCAGTATGCATCATTCAAAGCGACGTCATCAATTTCCAACACGTTCTGACATCATTTGCTGTTTTTCAGTCATTAACCGATTTGTTTAGGGAGCTAAATGACGGTGAAATTGAAAATCACTACAAAATGAACTCTTTAAATGTTGGAACTTGGCATGGTCTCATCATTTCGCCCGCATAGCATGTGCAAAAGAGTAGAGAGGGTCACGGCGAAAACTGGACGCACCTCGTGTACAAACTGGACAATCTCTTTTGGAGTATCACGGTTTGGGACGAGAACTCATCTGTTACACAGGCACTTCAATGATTTTTAAACTTATTTGAACTCCATCCTATTTTTGCGTTCAATATGCATCATTCGAAGCGACATCATCAATTTCTAACACGTTCTGACATCATTTGCTGTTTTTCAGTCATTTACCGATTTGTTTAGGGAGCTAAATGACGGTGAAATTGAAAATCACTACAAAATGAACTCTGAAAATGTTGGAACTTGGCATGGTATCATCATTTCGCCCGCATAGCATGTGCAAAAGAGTAGAGAGGGTCACGGCGAAAACTGGACGCACCTCGTGTACAAACTGGACATTCTCTTTCGGAGTATCAGGGTTCCGGACGAGAACTCATCTGTTACACGGGCACTTCAATGTTTTTTAAACTTATTTGAACTCCAGCCTATTTTTGCGTTCAGTATGCATCATTCAAAGCGACGTCATCAATTTCCAACACGTTCTGACATCATTTGTTTTTTTTCAGTCATTTACCGATTTGTTTAGGGAGCTAAATGACGGTGAAATTGAAAATCACTACAAAATGAACTCTGAAAATGTTGGAACTTGGCATGGTGTCATCATTTCGCCCGCATAGCATGTGCAAAAGAGTAGAGAGGGTCACGGCAAAAACTGGACGCACCTCGTGTACAAACTGGACAATCTCTTTCGTAGTATCACGGTTTCGGACGAGAACTCATCTGTTACACGGGCACTTCAATGTTTTTTAAAGTTATTTGAACTCCAGCCTATTTTTGCGTTAAGTATGCATCATTCAAAGCGACGTCATCAATTTCCAACACGTTCTGACATCATTTGCTGTTTTTCAGTCATTTACGGATTTGTTTAGGGAGCTAAATGACGGTGAAATTGAAAATCACTACAAAATGAACTCTGAAAATGTTGGAACTTGGCATGGTATCATCATTTCGCCCGCATAGCATGTGCAAAAGAGTAGAGAGGGTCACGGCGAAAACTGGACGCACCTCGTGTACAAATTGGACAATCTCTTTCGGAGTATCAGGGTTACGGACGAGAACTCATCTGTTACACGGGCACTTCAATGTTTTTAAACTTATTTGAACTCCAACCTATTTTTGCATTCAGTATGCATCTTTCAAAGGGCTCCGTCGAAATCCGTTGAGACGACACCGTATGAATTATGGTTTGGGAAGAAACCTAAGCTGTCGTTGCTAAAAGTTTGGGGATGCGATGCTTATGTGAAGAAACTTCAACCTGAAAAGCTCGAACCCAAATCGGAAAAATGCGTCTTCATAGGATACCCTAAGGAAACTATTGGGTATACCTTCTACCTCAGATCCGAAGGCAAGATCTTCGTTGCCAAGAACGGGTCCTTTCTGGAGAAGGAGTTTCTCTCGAAAGAATTGAGTGGGAGAAAAGTGGAACTTGATGAGGTGATAGTCACCCCTTCCGAACCGGAAAGTAGCGCAGTGCGGGAAAATGTTCCTGTGGTGCCTACACTGACTGGGGAGGAAGTTAATGATGATGATCATGAAGCTTCGGATCAAGTTACTGAACTTCGTAGGTCCACAAGGACACGTTCCGCACCAGAGTGGTACGGCAACCCTGTCCTGGAAATCATGTTGTTAGACAACGGTGAACCTTCGAACTATGAAGAAGCGATGGCGGGCCAGGATTCCGACAAATGGCTAGAAGCCATGAAATCCGAGATAGAATCCATGTATGAAAACAAAGTATGGACTTTGACTGACTTGCCCGATGAGCGGCGAGCCATAGAAAACAAATGGATCTTTAAGAAGAAGACGGACGCAGATGGTAATGTGACCATCTACAAAGCTCGACTTGTCGCTAAGGGTTATCAACAAGTTCAAGGGGTTGACTACGATGAGACTTTCTCACCCGTAGCGAAGCTGAAGTCCGTCCGAATCATGTTAGCAATTGCCGCATACTATGATTATGAGATATGGCAGATGGACGTCAAAATGGCATTCCTTAATGGCTTCCTTAAGGAAGAGTTGTATATGATGCAGCCGGAAGGTTTTGTCGATCCTAAGAATGCTAACAAAGTATGCAAGCTCCAACGCTCAATCTATGGGCTGGTGCAAGCATCTCGGAGTTGGAACATTCGCTTTGATGAGATGATCAAAGCGTTTGGGTTTACACAGACTTATGGAGAAGCCTGTGTTTACAAGAAAGTGAGTGGGGCTCTGTAGCATTTCTCATATTATATGTGGATGACATACCATTGATGGGAAATGATATAGAATTCTTGGAAAGTATAAAGGCCTATTTGAATAAGTGTTTTTCAATGAAGGACCTTGGAGAAGCTGCTTATATATTAGGCATCAAGATCTATAGGGATAGATCAAGACGCCTCATTGGTCTTTCACAGAGTACATACCTTGACAAGATATTGAAGAAGTTCAATATGGATCAGTCCAAGAAGGGGTTCTTGCCTGTATTGCAAGGTGTGCAGTTGAGCACGGCTCAATGCCCGACCACGGCAGAAGATATAGAAGAGATGAGTGTCATCCCCTATGCCTCGGCCATAGGGTCTATTATGTATGCCATGCTGTGTACCAGACCTGATGTAAACCTCGCCGTAAGTTTGGTAGGAAGGTACCAAAGTAATCCCGGCAAGGAACACTGGACAGCGGTCAAGAATATCCTGAAGTACCTGAAGAGGACTAAGGATATGTTTCTCGTTTATGGAGGTGACGAAGAGCTCGTCGTAAAGGGTTACGTCGACGCTAGCTTCGACACAGATCTGGATGACTCGAAGTCACAGACCGGATACGTGTATATTTTGAATGGAGGGGCAGTAAGCTGGTGCAGTTGCAAGCAAAGCGTCGTGGCGGGATCTACATGTGAAGCGGAGTACATGGCAGCCTCGGAGGCAGCACAGGAAGCAGTCTGGATGAAGGAGTTCATTACCGACCTAGGGGTGATTCCCAATGCGTCGGGCCCAATGACTCTCTTCTGTGACAACACTGGAGCTATTGCCCTTGCGAAGGAGCCCAGGTTTCACAGGAAGACCAGGCATATCAAGCGTCGCTTCAACTCCATTCGTGAAAGTGTTCAAAATGGAGACATAGATATTTGTAAAGTACATACGGACCTGAATGTAGCAGATCCGTTGACTAAACCTCTCCCTAGGGCAAAACATGATCAACACCAGGACGCAATGGGTGTTCGATTCATCACAATGTAACTAGATTATTGACTCTAGTGCAAGTGGGAGACTGTTGGAAATATGCCCTAGAGGCAATAATAAATGGTTATTATTATATTTCTTTGTTCATGGTAATTGTCTATTATTCATGCTATAATTGTATTGTCCGGAAATCGTAATACATGCGTGAATACATAGACCACAACGTGTCCCTAGTAAGCCTCTAGTTGACTAGCTCGTTGATCAACAGATAGTCATGGTTTCCTGACTATGGACATTGGATGTCATTGATAACGGGATCACATCATTAGGAGAATGATGTGATGGACAAGACCCAATCATAAGCATAGCATAAAAGATCGTGTAGTTTCGTTTGCTAGAGCTTTTCCAATGTCAAGTATCTTTTCCTTAGACCATGAGATCGTGCAACTCCCGGATACCGTAGGAGTGCTTTGGGTGTGCCAAACGTCACAACGTAACTGGGTGACTATAAAGGTGCACTACGGGTATCTCCGAAAGTGTCTGTTGGGTTGGCACGGATCGAGACTGGGATTTGTCACTCCGTGTGACGGAGAGGTATCTCTGGGCCCACTCGGTAATGCATCATCATAATGAGCTCAATGTGACTAAGGCGTTAGTCATGGGATCATGCATTGCGGTACGAGTAAAGCGACTTGCCGGTAACGTGATTGAACAAGGTATTGGGATACCGACGATCGAATCTCGGGCAAGTAACATACCGATTGACAAAGGGAATTGCATACGGATTGATTGAATCCTCGACACCGTGGTTCATCCGATGAGATCATCGTGGAACATGTGGGAGCCAACATGGGTATCCAGATCCTGCTGTTAGTTATTGACCAGAGAGGCGTCTCGGTCATGTCTGCATGTCTCCCGAACCCGTAGGGTCTACATACTTAAGGTTCGGTGACGCTAGGGTTGTAGAGATATATGTATGCGGAAACCCGAAAGTTGTTCGGAGTCCCGGATGAGATCCCGGACGTCACGAGAGGTTCCGGAATGGCCCGGAGGTGAAGAATTATATATAGGAAGTCCAGTTTCGGCCACCGGGAAAGTTTCGGGGGTTACCGGTATTGTACCGGGACCACCGGAAGGGTCCCGGGGGTCCACCAGGTGGGGCCACCTATCCCGGAGGGCCCCGTGGGCTGAAAGTGGAAGGGAACCAGCCCTTAGTGGGCTGGGGCGCCCCCCTTGGGCCTCCCCCCATGCGCCTAGGGTTGGGAACCCTAGGGGGGAGTTCCCCCTTGCCTTGGGGGGCAAGGCAACCCCTTTCCCCCTTGTGGCCGCCGCCCCCCTTGAGATCTCATCTCTTGGGGCCGCCCCCCCAGGGGGCCTATATAAAAGGGGGGAGGGAGGGCAGCAGACAACAGCCTTGAGCGCCTCCCTCCTCCCCTGCAACACCTCTCTCTCCCTCGCAGAAGCTCAGCGTAGCCCTGCGGAGACCCGCTACATCCACCACCACGCCGTCGTGCTGCTGGATCTCCATCAACCTCTCCTTCCCCCTTGCTGGATCACGAAGGAGGAGACGTCGCTGTACCGTACGTGTGTTGAACGCGGAGGTGCCGTCCGTTCGGCACTCGGTCATCGGTGATTTGGATCACGGCAAGTACGACTCCGTCATCCACGTTCATTGGAACGCTTAAGCTCGCGATCTACAAGGGTATGTAGATGCACTCCCTTCCCCTCGTTGCTAGTATACTCCATAGATGCATCTTGGTGAACGTAGGAAAATTTTAAAATTATGCTACGATTCCCAACAGTTCTGACACCATTTGCTGTTTTTCAGTCATTTACCGATTTGTTTAGGGAGCTAAATGACGGTGAAATTGACAATCACTACAAAATGAACTCTGAAAATGTTGGAACTTGGCATGGTATCATCATTTCACCCGCATAGCATGTGCAAAAGAGTAGAGAGGGTCACGGCAAAAACTGGACGCACCTCGTGTACAAACTGGACAATCTCTTTCGGAGTATCAGGGTTTCGGACGAGAACTCATCTGTTACACGGGCACTTCAATGTTTTTTAAACTTATTTGAACTCCAGCCTATTTTTGCGTTTAGTATGCATCATTCGAATCGATGTCATCAATTTCCAACACGTTCTGACATCATTTGTTGTTTTTCAGTCTTTTACCGATTTGTTTAGGGAGCTAAATGGCGGTGAAATTGAAAATCACTACAAAAAGAATTCTAAAAATGTTGGAACTTGGCATGGTATCATCATTTCGCCCGCATAGCATGTGTAAAAGAGTAGAGAGGGTCACGCGAAAACTGGACGCACCTCGTGTATACAAACTGGACTATCTCTTCCGGAGTATCAGGGTTTCGGACGAGAACTCATCTGTTACACGGGCACTTCAATGTTTTTTAAACTTATTTGAACTCCAGCCTATTTTTGCGTTCAGTATGCATCATTCAAAGCGACGTCATCAATTTCCAACATGTTCTGATATCATTTGCTGTTTTTCAGTCATTTACCGATTTGTTTAGGGAGCTAAATGACGGTGAAATTGAAAATCACTACAAAATGAACTCTGAAAATGTTGGAACTTGGCACGGTATCATAATTTCTCCCGCATAGCATGTGCAAAAGAGTAGAGAGGGTCACGGCGAAAACTGGACGCACCTCGTGTACAAACTGGACAATCTCTTTCGTAGTATCAGGGTTTCAGACGAGAACTCATCTGCTACACGCGCACTTCAATGTTTTTTAAACTTATTTGAACTCCAGCCTATTTTTGCGTTCAGTATGCATCATTCCAAGCGACGTCATCAATTTCCAACATGTTCTGACATCATTTGCTGTTTTTCAGTCATTTACCGATTTGTTTAGGGAGCTAAATGACGGTGAAATTGAAAATCACTACAAAATGAACTCTGAAAATGTTGGAACTTGGCATGGTATCATCATTTTGCCCGCATAGCATGTGCAAAAGAGTAGAGAGGGTCACGGCGAAATTTGGACGCACCACGTGTACAAACTGGACAATCTCTTTCGGAGTATCAGGGTTTTGGACGAGAACTCATTTGTTACACGACCACTTCAATGTTTTTTAAACTTATTTGAACTCCAGCCTATTTTTGCGTTCAATATGCATCATTCGAAGCGACATCATCAATTTCCAACACGTTCTGACATCATTTGCTGTTTTTCAGCCATTTACCGATTTGTTTAGGGAGCTAAATGACGGTGAAATTAAAAATCACTACAAAATTAACTCTGAAAATGTTGGAACTTGGCACGGTATCATCATTTCGCCCGCATAGCATGTGCAAAAGAGTAGAGAGGGTCACGGCGAAAATTGGACGCACCTCGTGTACAAACTGGACAATCTCTTTCGGAGTATCAGGGTTTCGGACGAGAACTCATCTGTTACACGGGCACTTCAATGTTTTTTAAACTTATTCAAACTCCACCCTATTTTTGCATTCAGTATGCATCATTCAAAGCGATGTCATCAATTTCCAACACGTTCTGACATCATTTGCTGTTTTTCAGTCATTTACCGATTTGTTTACGGAGCTAAATGACGGTGAAATTGAAAAGCACTACAAAATGAACTCTGAAAATGTTGGAACTTGGCATGGTATCATCATTTCGCCCGCATAGCATGTGCAAAAGAGTAGAGAGGGTCACGGCGAAAACTGGACGCACCTCGTGTACAAACTGGACATTCTCTTTCGGAGTATCAGGGTTTCGGACGAGAACTCATCTGTTACACGGGCACTTCAATGTTTTTTAAACTTATTTGACCTCTAGTCTATTTTCGCGCTCAGTACGCATCATTCAAAGCGACGTCATCAATTTCCAACACGTTCTGACATCATTTGTTTTTTTCCAGTCATTTACCGATTTGTTTAGGGAGCTAAATGATGGTGAAATTGAAAATCACTACAAAATGAACTCTGAAAATGTTGGAACTTGGCATGGTATCATCATTTCGCCCGCATAGCATTTGCAAAAGAGTAGAGAGGGTCACGGCGAAAACTGGACGCACCTCGTGTACAAACTGGACAAACTCTTTCGTAGTATCAGGGTTTCGGACGAGAACTCATCTGTTACACGGGCACTTCAATGTTTTTTAAACTTATTTGTACTCCAGCCTATTTTTGCGTTCAGTATGCATCATTCAAAGCGACATCATCAATTTCCAACACGTTCTGACATCATTTGCTGTTTTTCAGTCATTTACCGATTTGTTTAGGGAGCTAAATGACGGTGAAATTGAAAATCACTACAAAATGATCTCTGAAAATGTTGGAACTTGGCATGGTATCATCATTTCGCCCGCATAGCATGTGCAAAAGAGTAGAGAGGGTCACGGCGAAAACTGGACGCACCTCATGTACAAACTGGACAATCTCTTTCGTAGTATCAGGGTTTCGGACGAGAACTCATCTGTTACACGGGCACTTCAATGTTTTTTAAACTTATTTGAACTCCAGCCTATTTTTGCGTTCAGTATGCATCATTCAAAGCGACGTCATCAATTTCCAACATGTTCTGACATCATTTGCTGTTTTTCAGTCATTTACCGATTTGTTTAGGGAGCTAAATGACGGTGAAATTGAAAATCACTACAAAATGAACTCTGAAAATGTTGGAACTTGGCATGGTATCATCATTTCGCCCGCATAGTATGTGCAAAAGAGTAGAGAGGGTCACAGCGAAAACTTGACGCACCTCGTGTACAAACTGGACAATCTCTTTCGGAGTATCAGGGTTTCGGACGAGAACTCATCTGTTACACGGGCACTTCAATGTTTTTTAAACTTATTTGACCTCTAGTCTATTTTTGCGTTCAATATGCATCATTCGAAGCGACATCATCAATTTCCAACACGTTCTGACATCATTTGCTGTTTTTCAGTCATTTACCGATTTGTTTAGGGAGCTAAATGACGGTGAAATTGAAAATCACTACAAAATGAACTCTGAAAATGTTGGAACTTGGCATCGTATCATCATTTCACCCGCATTGCATGTGCAAAAGAGTAGAGAGGGTAACGGCGAAAACTGGACGCACCTCGTGTACAAATTGGACAATCTCTTTCGTAGTATCAGGGTTACGGACGAGAACTCATCTGTTACACGGGCACTTCAATGTTTTTTAAACTTATTTGAACTCCAACCTATTTTTGCGTTCAGTATGCATCATTCAAAGCGACGTCATCAATTTCCAACATGTTCTGACATCATTTGCTGTTTTTCAGTCATTTACCGATTTGTTTAGGGAGCTAAATGACGGTGGATTTGAAAGTCACTACAAAATGAACTCTGAAAATGTTGGAACTTGGCATGGTATCATCATTTCGCCCGCATAGCATGTGCAAAAGAGTAGAGAGGGTCACCGCAAAAACTGGACGCACCTCGTGTACAAACTGGACAATCTCTTTCGGAGTATCAGGGTTTCGGACGAGAACTCATCTGTCACACGGGCACTTCAATGTTTTTTAAACTTATTTGAACTCCAGCCTATTTTTGCGTTTAGTATGCATCATTCGAATCGACATCATCAATTTCCAACACGTTCTGACATCATTCGCTGTTTTTCAGTCATTTACCGATTTGTTTAGGGAGCTAAATGACGGTGAAATTGGAAATCACTACAAAATGAACTCTGAAAATGATGGAACTTGGCACGGTATCATCATTTCGCCCGCATACCATGTGCAAAAGAGTAGAGAGGGTCACGGCGAAAACTGGACGCACCTCGTGTACAAACTGGACAATCTCTTTCGGAGTATCAGGGTTTCGGACGAGAACTCATCTGTTACACGGGCACTACAATGTTTTTTAAACTTATTTGAACTCCAGCCTATTTTTGCGTTCAGTATGCATCATTCAAAGCGACGTCATCAATTTCCAACACGTTCTGACATCATTTGTTTTTTTTCCAGTCATTTACCGATTTGTTTAGGGAGCCAAATGATGGTGAAATTGAAAATCAATACAAAATGAACTCTGAAAATGTTGGAACTTGGCATGGTATCATCATTTCGCCCGCATAGCATGTGCAAAAGAGTAGAGAGGGTCACGGCGAAAACTGGATGCACCTCGTGTACAAACAGGACAAACTCTTTCGTAGTATCAGGGTTTCGGACGAGAACTCATCTGTTACACGGGCACTTCAATGTTTTTTACTTATTTGAACTGCAGCCTATTTTTCCGTTCAGTATGCATCAATCAAAGCGACGTCATCAATTTCCAACACGTTCTGACATCATTTGCTGTTTTTCAGTCATTTACCGATTTGTTTAGGGAGCTAAATGACGGTGAAATTGAAAATCACTACAAAATGAACTCTGAAAATGTTGGAACTTGGCATGGTATCATCATTTCGCCCGCATAGCATGTGCAAAAGAGTAGAGAGGGTCACGGCGAAAACTGGACGCACCTCGTGTACAAACTGGACAATCTCTTTCGGAGTATCAGAGTATCGGACGAGAACTCATCTGTTACACGGGCACTTCAATGTTTTTTAAACTTATTTGACCTCTAGTCTATTTTTGCGTTCAATATGCATCATTCGAAGCGACATCATCACTTTCCAACACGTTCTGACATCATTTGCTATTTTTCAGTCATTTACCGATTTGTTTAGGGAGCTAAATGACAGTGAAATTGAAAATCACTACAAAATGAACTCTGAAAATGTTGGAACTTGGCATGGTATCATCATTTCCCCCGCATTGCATGTGCAAAAGAGTAGAGAGGGTAACGGCGAAAACTGGACGCACCTCGTGTAAAAACTGGACAATCTCTTTCGTAGTATCACGGTTTCGGACGAGAACTCATCTGTTACACGGGCACTTCAATGTTTTTTAAACTTATTTGAACTCCACCCTATTTTTGCGTTTAGTATGGATCATTCAAAGCGACGTCATCAATTTCCAACACGTTCTGACATCATTTGCTGTTTTTCAGTCATTTACCGATTTGTTTAGGGAGCTAAATGACGGTGGAATTGAAAGTCACTACAAAATGAACTCTGAAAATGTTGGAACTTGGCATGGTATCATCATTTCGCCCGCATATTATGTGCAAAAGAGTAGAGAGGATCACGGCGAAAACTGGACGCACCTCGTGTACAAACTGGACAATCTCTTTCGGAGTATCAGGGTTTCGGACGAGCACTCATCTGTTACACGGGCACTTCAATGTTTTTTAAACTTATTTGAACTCCAGCCTATTTTTGCGTTCAATATGCATCATTTGAAGCGACATCATCAATTTCCAACATGTTCTGACATCATTTGCTGTTCTTCAGTCATTTACCGATTTGTTTAGGGAGCTAAATGATGGTGAAATTGGAAATCACTACAAAATGAACTCTGAAAATGATGGAACTTGGCACGGTATCATCATTTCGCCCGCATAGCATGTGCAAAAGAGTAGAGAGGGTCACGGCGAAAACTGGACGCACCTCGTGTACAAACTGGACAATCTCTTTCGGAGTATCAAGGTTTCGGACGAGAACTCATCTGTTACATGGGCACTTCAATGTTTTTTAAACTTATTTGACCTCTAGCCTATTTTTGCATTCAATATGCATCATTCGAAACGACATCATCAATTTCCAACACGTTCTAACATCATTTGCAGTTTTTCAGTCATTTACCGATTTGTTTACGGAGCTAAATGATGGTGAAATTGAAAATCACTACAAAATGAACTCTGAAAATGTTGGAACTTGGCATGGTATCATCATTTCGCCCGCATAGCATGTGCAAAAGAGTAGAGAGGGTCACGGCGAAAACATGACGCACCTCGTGTACAAACTGGACTATCTCTTCCGGAGTATCAGGGTTTCGAATGAGAACTCATCTGTTACACGGGCACTACAATGTTTTTTAAACTTATTTGAACTCCAGCCTATTTTTGCATTCTGTATGCATCTTTCAAAGCGACGTCATCAATTTCCAGCACGTTCTGACACCATTTGCTGTTTTTCAGTCATTTACCGATTTGTTTAGGGAGCTAAATGACGGTGAAATTGAAAATCACTACAAAATGAACTCTGAAAATGTTGGAACTTGGCATGGTATCATCATTTCGCCCGCATAGCATGTGCAAAAGAGTAGAGAGGGTCACGGCAAAAACTGGACGCACCTCGTGTACAAACTGGACAATCTCTTTCGGAATATCAGGGTTTCGGACGAGAACTCATCGGTTACACGGGCACTTCAATGTTTTTTAAACTTATTTGAACTCCAGCCTATTTTTGCGTTAGGATGCATCATTCGAATCGACATCATCAATTTCCAACACGTTCTGACATCATTTGCTGTTTTTCAGTCATTTACCGATTTGTTTAGGGAGCTAAATGACGGTGAAATTGGAAATCACTACAAAATGAACTCTGAAAATGATGGAACTTGGCACGGTATCATCATTTCGCCCGCATTCCATGTGCAAAAGAGTAGAGACGGCGAAAACTGGACGCACCTCGTGTACAAACTGGACAATCTCTTTCGGAGTATCAGGGTTTCGGACGAGAACTCATCTGTTACACGGGCACTACAATGTTTTTTAAACTTATTTGAACTCCAGCCTATTTTTGCGTTCAGTATGCATCATTCAAAGCGACGTCATCAATTTCCAACACGTTCTGACATCATTTGTTTTTTTTCCAGTCATTTACCGATTTGTTTAGGGAGCTAAATGATGGTGAAATTGAAAATCAATACAAAATGAACTCTGAAAATGTTGGAACTTGGCATGGTATCATCATTTCGCCCGCATAGCATGTGCAAAAGAGTAGAGAGGGTCACGGCGAAAACTGGAGGCACCTCGTGTACAAACTGGACAAACTCTTTCGTAGTATCAGGGTTTCGGACGAGAACTCATCTGTTACACGGGCACTTCAATGTTTTTTAAACTTATTTGAACTCCAGCCTATTTTTGCGTTCAGTATGCATCATTCAAAGCGACGTCATCAATTTCCAACACGTTCTGACATCATTTGCTGTTTTTCAGTCATTTACCGATTTCTTTAGGGAGCTAAATGACTGTGAAATTGAAAATCACTACAAAATGTACTCTGAAAATGTTGGAACTTGGCATGGTATGATCATTTCGCCCGCATAGCATGTGCAAAAGAGTAGAGAGGGTCACGGCGAAAACTGGACGCACCTCGTGTACAAACTGGACAATCTCTTTCGGAGTATCAGAGTTTCGGACGAGAACTCATCTGTTACACGAGCACTTCAATGTTTTTTAAACTTATTTGACCTCTAGTCTATTTTTGCGTTCAATATGCATCATTCGAAGCGACATCATCACTTTCCAACACGTTCTGACATCATTTGCTGTTTTTCAGTCATTTACCGATTTGTTTAGGGAGCTAAATGACGGTGAAATTGAAAATCACTACAAAATGAACTCTGAAAATGATGGAACTTGGCATGGTATCATCATTTCGCCCGCATAGCATGTGCAAAAGAGTAGAGAGGGTAACGGCGAAAACTGGACGCACCTCGTGTACAAACTGGACAATCTCTTTCGTAGTATCACGGTTTCGGACGAGAACTCATCTGTTACACGGGCACTTCAATGTTTTTTAAACTTATTTGAACTCCAGCCTATTTTTGCGTGCAGTATGCATCATTCAAAGCGACGTCATCAATTTCCAACACGTTCTGACATCATTTGCTGTTTTTCAGTCATTTACCGATTTGTTTAGGGAGCTAAATGACGGTGAAATTGAAAGTCACTACAAAATGAACTCTGAAAATGTTGGAACTTGGCATGGTATCATCATTTCGCCCGCATAGCATGTGCAAAAGAGTAGAGAGGGTCACGGCGAAAACTGGATGCACCTCGTGTACAAACTGGACAAACTCTTTCGGAGTATCAGGGTTTCGGACGAGAACTCATCTGTTACACGGGCAGTTCAATGTTTTTTAAACTTACTTGAACTCCAGCCTATTTTTGCATTCAGTATGCATCATTCAAAGCGACGTCATCAATTTCCAACACGTTCTGACATCATTTGCTGTTTTTCAGTCATTTACCGATTTGTTTAGGGAGCTAAATGACGGTGAAATTGAAAGTCACTACAAAATGAACTCTGAAAATGTTGGAACTTGGCAGGGTATCATCATTTCGCTCGCATAGCATGTGCAAAAGAGTAGAGAGGGTCACGGCGAACACTGGACGCACCTCGTGTACAAACTGGACTATCTCTTCCGGAGTATCAGGGTTTCGGACGACAACTCATCTGTTACACGGGCACTACAATGTTTTTTAAACTTATTTGAACTCCAGCCTATTTTTGCATTCAGTATGCATCTTTCAAAGCGACGTCATCAATTTCCAGCACGTTCTGACACCAGTTGCTGTTTTTCAGTCATTTACCGATTTGTTTAGGGAGCTAAATGACGGTGAAATTGAAAATCACTACAAAATGAACTCTGAAAATGTTGGAACTTGGCATGGTATCATCATTTCGCCCGCATAGCATGTGCAAAAGAGTAGAGAGGGTAACGGCGAAAACTGGACGCACCTCGTGTACAAACTGGACAATCTCTTTCGTAGTATCACGGTTTCGGACGAGAACTCATCTGTTACACGGGCACTTCAATGTTTTTTAAACTTATTTGAACTCCAGCCTATTTTTGTGTGCAGTATGAATCATTCAAAGCGACGTCATACATTTCCAACACGTTCTGACATCATTTGCTGTTTTTCAGTCATTTACCGATTTGTTTAGGGAGCTAAATTACGGTGAAATTGAAAGTCACTACAAAATGAACTCTGAAAATGTTGGAACTTGGCAGGGTATCATCATTTCGCTCGCATAGCATGTGCAAAAGAGTAGAGAGGGTCACGGCGAAAACCGGACGCACCTCGTGTACAAACTGGACTATCTCTTCCGGAGTATCAGGGTTTCGGACGACAACTCATTTGTTACACGGGCACTACAATGTTTTTTAAACTTATTTGAACTCCAGCCTATTTTTGCATTCAGTATGCATCTTTCAAAGCGACGTCATCAATTTCCACCACGTTCTGACACCAGTTGCTGTTTTTCAGTCATTTACCGATTTGTTTAGGGAGCTAAATGACGGTGAAATTGAAAATCACTACAAAATGAACTCTGAAAATGTTGGAACTTGGCATGGTATCATCATTTCGCCCGCATAGCATGTGCAAAAGAGTAGAGAGGGTCACGGCAAAAACTGGACGCACCTCGTGTACAAACTGGACAATCCCTTTCGGAGTATCAGGGTTTCGGACGAGAACTCATCTGTTACACGGGCACTTCAATGTTTTTTAAACTTATTTGAACTCCAGCCTATTTTTGCGTTTAGTATGCATCATTCGAATCGATGTCATCAATTTCCAACACGTTCTGACATCATTTGCTGTTTTTCAGTCTTTTACCGATTTGTTTAGGGAGCTAAATGGCGGTGAAATTGAAAATCACTACAAAATGAACTCTGAAAATGTTGGAAGTTGGCATGGTATCATCATTTCGCCCGCATAGCATGTGTAAAAGAGTAGAGAGGGTCACGGCGAAAACTGGACGCACCTCGTGTACAAACTGGACTATCTCTTCCGGAGTATAAGGGTTTCGGACGACAACTCATCTGTTACACGGGCACTTCAATGTTTTTTAAACTTATTTGACCTCTAGTCTATTTTTGCGTTCAATATGCATCATTCGAAGCGACATCATCACTTTCCAACACGTTCTGACATCATTTGCTGTTTTTCAGTCATTTACCGATTTGTTTAGGGAGCTAAATGACGGTGAAATTGAAAATCACTACAAAATGAACTCTGAAAATGTTGGAACTTGGCATGGTATCATCATTTCGCCCGCATAGCATGTGCAAAAGAGTAGAGAGGGTCACGGCGAAAAATGGACGCGCCTCGTGTACAAACTGGACAATCTCTTTCGGAGTATCAGAGTTTCGGACGAGAACTCATCTGTTACACGGGCACTTCAATGTTTTTTAAACTTATTTGACCTCTAGTATATTTTTGCGTTCAATATGCATCATTCGAAGCGACATCATCACTTTCCAACACGTTCTGACATCATTTGCTGTTTTTCAGTCATTTACCTATTTGTTTAGGGAGCTAAATGACGGTGAAATTGAAAATCACTACAAAATGAACTCTGAAAATGTTGGAACTTGGCATGGTATCATCATTTCGCCTGCATAGCATGTGCAATAGAGTAGAGAGGGTCACGGCGAAAACTGGACGCACCTCGTGTACAAACTGGACAATCCCTTTCGGAGTATCAGGGTTTCGGACGAGAACTCATCTGTTACACGGGCACTTCAATGTTTTTTAAACTTATTTGAACTCCAGCCTATTTTTGCGTTTAGTATGCATCATTCGAATCGATGTCATCAATTTCCAACACGTTCTGACATCATTTGCTGTTTTTCAGTCTTTTACCGATTTGTTTAGGGAGCTAAATGGCGGTGAAATTGAAAATCACTACAAAATGAACTCTGAAAATGTTGGAAGTTGGCATGGTATCATCATTTCGCCCGCATAGCATGTGTAAAAGAGTAGAGAGGGTCACGGCGAAAACTGGACGCACCTCGTGTACAAACTGGACTATCTCTTCCGGAGTATAAGGGTTTCGGACGACAACTCATCTGTTACACGGGCACTTCAATGTTTTTTAAACTTATTTGACCTCTAGTCTATTTTTGCGTTCAATATGCATCATTCGAAGCGACATCATCACTTTCCAACACGTTCTGACATCATTTGCTGTTTTTCAGTCATTTACCGATTTGTTTAGGGAGCTAAATGACGGTGAAATTGAAAATCACTACAAAATGAACTCTGAAAATGTTGGAACTTGGCATGGTATCATCATTTCGCCCGCATAGCATGTGCAAAAGAGTAGAGAGGGTCACGGCGAAAAATGGACGCGCCTCGTGTACAAACTGGACAATCTCTTTCGGAGTATCAGAGTTTCGGACGAGAACTCATCTGTTACACGGGCACTTCAATGTTTTTTAAACTTATTTGACCTCTAGTCTATTTTTGCGTTCAATATGCATCATTCGAAGCGACATCATCACTTTCCAACACGTTCTGACATCATTTGCTGTTTTTCAGTCATTTACCTATTTGTTTAGGGAGCTAAATGACGGTGAAATTGAAAATCACTACAAAATGAACTCTGAAAATGTTGGAACTTGGCATGGTATCATCATTTCGCCTGCATAGCATGTGCAATAGAGTAGAGAGGGTCACGGCGAAAACTGGACGCACCTCGTGTACAAACTGGACAATCTCTTTCGGAGTATCAGGGTTTCGGACGAGAACTCATCTGTTACACGGGCACTTCAATGTTTTTTAAACTTATTTGAACTCCAGCCTATTTTTGCGTTCAATATGCATCATTTGAAGCGACATCATCAATTTCCAACATGTTCTGACATCATTTGCTGTTCTTCAGTCATTTACCGATTTGTTTAGGCAGCTAAATGATGGTGAAATTGGAAATCACTACAAAATGAACTCTGAAAATGATGGAACTTGGCTCGGTATCATCATTTCGCCCGCATAGCATGTGCAAAAGAGTAGAGAGGGTCACGGCGAAAACTGGACGCACCTCGTGTACAAACTGGACAATCTCTTTCGGAGTATCAAGGTTTCGGACGAGAACTCATCTGTTACACGGGCACTTCAATGTTTTTTAAACTTATTTGACCTCTAGCCTATTTTTGCATTCAATATGCATCATTCGAAACGACATCATCAATTTCCAACACGTTCTGACATCATTTGCTGTTTTTCAGTCATTTACCGATTTGTTTACGGAGCTAAATGACGGTGAAATTGAAAATCACTACAAAATGAACTCTGAAAATGTTGGAACTTGGCATGGTATCATCATTTCGCCCGCATAGCATGTGCAAAAGAGTAGAGAGGGTCACGGCGAAAACTGGACGCACCTCGTGTACAAACTGGACTATCTCTTCCGAAGTATCAGGGTTTCGAATGAGAACTCATCTGTTACACGGGCACTACAATGTTTTTTAAACTTATTTGAACTCTAGCCTATTTTTGCATTCAGTATGCATCTTTCAAAGCGACGTCATCAATTTCCAGCACGTTCTGATACCATTTGCTGTTTTTCAGTCATTTACCGATTTGTTTAGGGAGCTAAATGACGGTGAAATTGAAAATCACTACAAAATGAACTCTGAAAATGTTGGAACTTGGCATGGTATCATCATTTCGCCCGCATAGCATGTGCAAAAGAGTAGAGAGGGTCACGGCAAAAACTGGACGCACCTCGTGTACAAACTGGACAATCTCTTTCGGAATATCAGGGTTTCGGACGAGAACTCATATGTTACACGGGCACTTCAATGTTTTTTAAACTTATTTGAACTCCAGCCTATTTTTGCGTTTAGTATGCATCATTCGAATCGACTTCATCAATTTCCAACACGTTCTGACATCATTTGCTGTTTTTCAGTCATTTACCGATTTGTTTAGGGAGCTAAATGACGGTGAAATTGGAAATCACTACAAAATGAACTCTGAAAATGATGGAACTTGGCACGGTATCATCATTTCGCCCGCATACCATGTGCAAAAGAGTAGAGAGGGTCACGGCGAAAACTGGACGCACCTCGTGTACAAACTGGACAATCTCTTTCGGAGTATCAGGGTTTCGGACGAGAACTCATCTGTTACACGGGCACTACAATGTTTTTTAAACTTATTTGAACTCCAGCCTATTTTTGCGTTCAGTATGCATCATTCAAAGCGACGTCATCAATTTCCAACACATTCTGACATCATTTGTTTTTTTCCAGCCATTTACCGATTTGTTTAGGGAGCTAAATGATGGTGAAATTGAAAATCAATACAAAATGAACTCTGAAAATGTTGGAACTTGGCATGGTATCATCATTTCGCCCGCATAGCATGTGCAAAAGAGTAGAGAGGGTCACGGCGAAAACTGGATGCACCTCGTGTACAAACTGGACAAACTCTTTCGTAGTATCAGGGTTTCGGACGAGAACTCATCTGTTACAAGGGCACTTCAATGTTTTTTAAACTTATTTGACCTCTAGTCTATTTTTGCGTTCAATATGCATCATTCGAAGCGACATCATCACTTTCCAACACGTTCTGACATCATTTGCTGTTTTTCAGTCGTTTACCGATTTGTTTAGGGAGCTAAATGACGGTGAAATTGAAAATCACTACAAAATGAACTCTGAAAATGTTGGAACTTGGCATGGTATCATCATTTCGCCCGCATAGCATGTGCAAAAGAGTAGAGAGGGTAACGGCGAAAACTGGACGCACCTCGTGTACAAACTGGACAATCTCTTTCGTAGTATCACCGTTTCGGACGAGAACTCATCTATTACACGGGCACTTCAATGTTTTTTAAACTTATTTGAACTCGAGCCTATTTTTGCGTTCAGTATGAATCATTCAAAGCGACGTCATCAATTTCCAACACGTTCTGACATCATTTGCTGTTTTTCAGTCATTTACCGATTTTTTTAGGGAGCTAAATGACGGTGAAATTGAAAGTCACTACAAAATGAACTCTGAAAATATTGGAACTTGGCATGGTATCATCATTTCTCCCACATAGCATGTGCAAAAGAGTAGAGAGGGTCACGGCGAAAATTGGACGCACCTCGTGTACAAACTGGACAATCTCTTTCGGAGTATCAGGGTTTCGGACGAGAACTCATCTGTTACACGGGCACTTCAATGTTTTTTAAACTTATTTGAACTCCAGCCTATTTTTGCGTTCAGTATGCATCATTCAAAGCGAAGTCATCAATTTCCAACACGTTCTGACATCATTTGCTGTTTATCAGTCATTTACCGATTTGTTTAGGGAGCTAAATGACGGTGAAATTGAAAGTCACTACAAAATGAACTCTGAAAATGTTGGAACTTGGCAGGGTATCATCATTTCGCTCGCATAGCATGTGCAAAAGAGTAGAGAGGGTCACGGCGAAAACTGGACGCACCTCGTGTACAAACTAGACTATCTCTTCCGGAGTATCAGGGTTTCGGACGACAACTCATCTGTTACACGGGCACTACAATGTTTTTTAAACTTATTTGAACTCCAGCTTATTTTTGCATTCAGTATGCATCTTTCAAAGCGACGTCATCAATTTCCAGCACGTTCTGACACCAGTTGCTGTTTTTCAGTCATTTACCGATTTGTTTAGGGAGCTAAATGACGGTGAAATTGAAAGTCACTACAAAATGAACTCTGAAAATATTGGAACTTGGCATGGTATCATCATTTCTCCCACATAGCATGTGCAAAAGAGTAGAGAGGGTCACGGCGAAAACTGGACGCACCTCGTGTACAAACTGGACAATCTCTTTCGGAGTATCAGGGTTTCAGACGAGAACTCATCTGTTACACGGGCACTTCAATGTTTTTTAAACTTATTTGAACTCCAGCCTATTTTTGCGTTTAGTATGCATCATTCGAATCGATGTCATCAATTTCCAACACGTTCTGACATCATTTGCTGTTTTTCAGTCTTTTACCGATTTGTTTAGGGAGCTAAATGGCGGTGAAATTGAAAATCACTACAAAATGAACTCTGAAAATGTTGGAAGTTGGCATGGCATCATCATTTCGCCCGCATAGCATGTGTAAAAGAGTAGAGAGGGTCACGGCGAAAACTGGACGCACCTCGTGTACAAACTGGACTATCTCTTCCGGAGTATCTGGGTTTCGGACGAGAACTCATCTGTTACACGCGCACTTCAATGTTTTTTAAACTTATTTGAACTCCAGCCTATTTTTGCGTTCAGTATGCATCATTCAAAGCGACGTCATCAATTTCCAACACGTTCTGATATCATTTGCTGTTTTTCAGTCATTTACCGATTTGTTTAGGGTGCTAAATGACGGTGAAATAGAAAATTACTACAAAATGAACTCTGAAAATGTTGGAACTTGGCACGGTATCATAATTTCTCCCGCATAGCATGTGCAAAAGAGTAGAGAGGGTCACGGCGAAAACTGGACGCACCTCGTGTACAAACTGGACAATCTCTTTCGGAGTATCAGAGTTTCGGACGAGAACTCATCTGTTACACGGGCACTTCAATGTTTTTTAAACTTATTTGAACTCCAGCCTATTTTTGCGTTCAGTATGCATCATTCAAAGCGACGTCATCAATTTCCAACACGTTCTGACATCATTTGCTGTTTTCAGTCATTTACCGATTTGTTTAGGGAGCTAAATGACGGTGAAATTGAAAATCACTACAAAATGAACTCTGAAAATGTTGGAACTTGGCATGGTATCATCATTTCACCCGCATAGCATGTGCAAAAGAGTAGAGAGGGTCACGGCGAAAACTGGACGCACCTCATGTACAAACTGGACAATCTCTTTCGGAGTATCAAGGTTTCGGACGAGAACTCATCTGGTACACGGGCACTTCAATGTTTTCTAAACTTATTTGAACTACAGCCTATTTTTGCGTTCAGTATGCATCTCTCAAAGCGACGTCATCAATTTCCAATACGTTCTGACATCATTTGCTGTTTTTCAGTCATTTACCGATTTGTTTAGGTAGCTAAATGACGGTGAAATAGAAGATCACTACAAAATGAACTCCGAAAATGTTGGAACTTGGCATGGTATCATCATTTTGCTCGCATAGCATGTGCAGAAGAGTAGAGAGGGTCACGGCGAAAACTGGACGCACCTCGTGTACAAACTGGACAATCTCTTTCGGAGTATCAGGGTTTCGGACGAGAACTCATCTGTTACACGGGCACTTCAATGTTTTTTAAACTTATTTGAACTCCACCCTATTTTTGCGTTCAGTATGGATCATTCAAAGCGACGTCATCAATTGCCAACACGTTCTGACATCATTTGCTGTTTTTCAGTCATTTACCGATTTGTTTAGGGAGCTAAATGACGGTGAAATTGAAAGTCACTACAAAATGAACTCTGAAAATGTTGGAACTTGGCATGGTATCATCATTTCGCCCACATAGCATGTGCAAAAGAGTAGAGAGGGTCACGGCGAAAATTGGACGCACCTCGTGTACAAACTGGACAATCTCTTTCGGAGTATCAGGGTTTCGGACGAGAACTCATCTGTTACACGGGCACTTCAATGTTTTTTAAACTTATTTGAACTCCAGCCTATTTTTGCGTTCAGTATGCATCATTCAAAGCGAAGTCATCAATTTCCAACACGTTCTGACATCATTTGCTGTTTATCAGTCATTTACCGATTTGTTTAGGGAGCTAAATGACGGTGAAATTGAAAGTCACTACAAAATGAACTCTGAAAATGTTGGAACTTGGCAGGGTATCATCATTTCGCTCGCATAGCATGTGCAAAAGAGTAGAGAGGGTCACGGCGAAAACTGGACGCACCTCGTGTACAAACTAGACTATCTCTTCCGGAGTATCAGGGTTTCGGACGACAACTCATCTGTTACACGGGCACTACAATGTTTTTTAAACTTATTTGAACTCCAGCCTATTTTTGCATTCAGTATGCATCTTTCAAAGCGACGTCATCAATTTCCAGCACGTTCTGACACCAGTTGCTGTTTTTCAGTCATTTACCGATTTGTTTAGGGAGCTAAATGACGGTGAAATTGAAAATCACTACAAAATGAACTCTGAAAATGTTGGAACTTGGCATGGTATCATCATTTCGCCCGCATAGCATGTGCAAAAGAGTAGAGAGGGTCACGGCAAAAACTGGACGCACCTCGTGTATAAACTGGACAATCTCTTTCGGAGTATCAGGGTTTCGGACGAGAACTCATCTGTTACACGGGCACTTCAATGTTTTTTAAACTTATTTGAACTCCAGCCTATTTTTGCGTTTAGTATGCATCATTCGAATCGATGTCATCAATTTCCAACACGTTCTGACATCATTTGCTGTTTTTCAGTCTTTTACCGATTTGTTTAGGGAGCTAAATGGCGGTGAAATTGAAAATCACTACAAAATGAACTCTGAAAATGTTGGAAGTTGGCATGGCATCATCCTTTCGCCCGCATAGCATGTGTAAAAGAGTAGAGAGGGTCACGGCGAAAACTGGACGCACCTCGTGTACAAACTGGACTATCTCTTCCGGAGTATCTGGGTTTCGGACGAGAACTCATCTGTTACACGCGCACTTCAATGTTTTTTAAACTTATTTGAACTCCAGCCTATTTTTGCGTTCAGTATGCATCATTCAAAGCGACGCCATCAATTTCCAACACGTTCTGATATCATTTGCTGTTTTTCAGTCATTTACCGATTTGTTTAGGGTGCTAAATGACGGTTAAATAGAAAATTACTACAAAATGAACTCTGAAAATGTTGGAACTTGGCACGGTATCATAATTTCTCCCGCATAGCATGTGCAAAAGAGTAGAGAGGGTCACGGCAAAAACTGGACGCACCTCGTGTACAAACTGGACAATCTCTTTCGGAGTATCAGAGTTTCGGACGAGAACTCATCTGTTACACGGGCACTTCAATGTTTTTTAAACTTATTTGAACTCCAGCCTATTTTTGCGTTCAGTATGCATCATTCAAAGCGACGTCATCAATTTCCAACACGTTCTGACATCATTTGCTGTTTTCAGTCATTTACCGATTTGTTTAGGGAGCTAAATGACGGTGAAATTGAAAATCACTACAAAATGAACTCTGAAAATGTTGGAACTTGGCATGGTATCATCATTTCACCCGCATAGCATGTGCAAAAGAGTAGAGAGGGTCACGGCGAAAACTGGACGCACCTCATGTACAAACTGGACAATCTCTTTCGGAGTATCAAGGTTTCGGACGAGAACTCATCTGTTACACGGGCACTTCAATGTTTTCTAAACTTATTTGAACTACAGCCTATTTTTGCGTTCAGTATGCATCTCTCAAAGCGACGTCATCAATTTCCAATACATTCTGACATCATTTGCTGTTTTTCAGTCATTTACCGATTTGTTTAGGTAGCTAAATGACGGTGAAATAGAAAATCACTACAAAATGAACTCCGAAAATGTTGGAACTTGGCATGGTATCATCATTTTGCTCGCATAGCATGTGCAGAAGAGTAGAGAGGGTCACGGCGAAAACTGGACGCACCTCGTGTACAAACTGGACAATCTCTTTCGGAGTATCAGGGTTTCGGACGAGAACTCATCTGTTACACGGGCACTTCAATGTTTTTTAAACTTATTTGAACTCCACCCTATTTTTGCGTTCAGTATGGATCATTCAAAGCGACGTCATCAATTGCCAACACGTTCTGACATCATTTGCTGTTTTTCAGTCATTTACCGATTTGTTTAGGGAGCTAAATGACGGTGAAATTGAAAATCACTACAAAATGAACTCTGAAAATGTTGGAAGTTGGCATGGTATCATCATTTCACCCGCATAGCATGTGCAAAAGAGTAGAGAGGGTCACGGCGAAAACTGGACGCACCTCGTGTACAAACTGGACAATCTCTTTCGTAGTATCAGGGTTTCGGACGAGAACTCATCTGTTACACGGGCACTTCAATGTTTTTTAAACTTATTTGAACTCCAGCCTATTTTTGCGTTCAGTATGCATCATTCAAAGCGACGTCATCAATTTCCAACATGTTCTGACATCATTTGCTGTTTTTCAGTCATTTACCGATTTGTTTAGGGAGCTAAATGACGGTGAAATTGAAAATCACTACAAAATGAACTCTGAAAATATTGGAACTTGGCATGGTATCATCATTTCGCCCGCATAGCATGTGCAAAAGAGTAGAGAGGGTCACGGCGAAAACTGGACGCACCTCGTGTACAAACTGGACATTCTCTTTCAGAGTATCAGGGTTTCGGACGAGAACTCATCTGTTACACGGGCACTTCAATGTTTTTTAAACTTATTTGAACTCCAGCCTATTTTTGCGTTCAGTATGCATCATTCAAAGCGATGTCATCAATTTCCAACACGTTCTGACATCATTTGTTTTTTTCCAGTCATTTACCGATTTGTTTAGGGAGCTAAATGATGGTGAAATTGAAAATCACTACAAAATGAACTCTGAAAATGTTGGAACTTGGCATGGTATCATCATTTCGCCCGCATAGCATGTGCAAAAGGGTAGAGAGGGTCACGGCGAAAACTGGACACACCTCGTGTACAAACTGGACAATCTCTTTCGTAGTATCAGGGTTTCGGACGAGAACTCATCTGTTACACGGGCACTTCAATGTTTTTTAAACTTATTTGAACTCTAGCCTATTTTTGCATTCAGTATGCATCATTCAAAGTGACGTCATCAATTTCCAACACGTTCTGACGTCATTTGCTGTTTTTCAGTCATTTACCTATTTGTTTAGGGAGCTAAATGACGGTGAAATTGAAAATCACTACAAAATGAACTCTGAAAATGTTGGAACTTGGCATGGTATCATCATTTCACCCGCATAGCATGTGCAAAAGAGTAGAGAGGGTCACGGCGAAAACTGGACGCACCTCGTGTACAAACTGGACAATCTCTTTCGTAGTATCAGGGTTTCGGACGAGAACTCATCTGTTACACGGGAACTTCAATGTTTTTTAAACTTATTTGAACTCCAGCCTATTTTTGCGTTCAGTATGCATCATTCAAAGCGACGTCATCAATTTCCAACATGTTCTGACATCATTTGCTGTTTTTCAGTCATTTACCGATTTGTTTAGGGAGCTAAATGACGGTGAAATTGAAAATCGCTACAAAATGAACTCTGAAAATATTGGAACTTGGCATGGTATCATCATTTCGCCCGCATAGCATGTGCAAAAGAGTAGAGAGGGTCACGGCGAAAACTGGACGCACCTCGTGTACAAACTGGACAATCTCTTTCGTAGTATCAGGGTTTCGGACGAGAACTCATCTGTTACACGGGCACTTCAATGTTTTTTAAACTTATTTGAACTCCAGCCTATTTTTGCGTTCAGTATGAATCATTCAAAGCGACGTCATCAATTTCCAACACGTTCTGATATCATTTGCTGTTTTTCAGTCATTTACCGATTTGTTTAGGGAGCTAAATGACGGTGAAATAGAAAATTACTACAAAATGAACTCTGAAAATGTTGGAACTTGGCACGGTATCATAATTTCTCCCGCATAGCATGTGCAAAAGAGTAGAGAGGGTCACGGCGAAAACTGGACGCACCTCGTGTACAAACTGGACAATCTCTTTCGGAGTATCAGAGTTTCGGACGAGAACTCATCTGTTACACGGGCACTTCAATGTTTTTTAAACATATTTGAACTCCAGCCTATTTTTGCGTTCAGTATGCATCATTCAAAGCGACGTCATCAATTTCCAACACGTTCTGACATCATTTGCTGTTTTCAGTCATTTACCGATTTGTTTAGGGAGCTAAATGACGGTGAAATTGAAAATCACTACAAAATGAACTCTGAAAATGTTGGAACTTGGCATGGTATCATCATTTCGCCCGCATAGCATATGCAAAAGAGTAGAGAGGGTCACGGCGAAAACTGGACGCACCTCATGTACAAACTGGACAATCTCTTTCGGAGTATCAAGGTTTCGGACGAGAACTCATCTGTTACACGGGCACTTCAATGTTTTCTAAACTTATTTGAACTACAGCCTATTTTTGCGTTTAGTATGCATCTCTCAAAGAGACGTCATAAATTTCCAACAAGTTCTGACATCATTTGCTGTTTTTCAGTCATTTACCGATTTGTTTAGGTAGCTAAATGACGGTGAAATAAAAAATCACTACAAAATGAACTCCGAAAATGTTGGAACTTGGCATGGTATCATCATTTTGCTCGCATAGCATGTGCAGAAGAGTAGAGAGGGTCACGGCGAAAACTGGACGCACCTCGTGTACAAACTGGACAATCTCTTTCGGAGTATCAGGGTTTCGGACGAGAACTCATCTGTTACACGGGCACTTCAATGTTTTTTAAACTTATTTGAACTCCACCCTATTTTTGCGTTCAGTATGCATCATTCAAAGCGACGTCATACATTGCCAACACGTTCTGACATCATTTGCTGTTTTTCAGTCATTTACCGATTTGTTTAGGGAGCTAAATGATGGCGAAATTGAAAATCACTACAAAATGAACTCTGAAAATGTTGGAACTTGGCATGGTATCATCATTTCACCCGCATAGCATGTGCAAAAGAGTAGAGAGAGTCACGGCGAAAACTGGACGCACCTCGTGTACAAACTGGACAATCTCTTTCGTAGTATCAGGGTTTCGGACGAGAACTCATCTGTTACACGGGCACTTCAATGTTTTTTAAACTTATTTGAACTCCAGCCTATTTTTGCGTTCAGTATGCATCATTCAAAGCGACGTCATCAATTTCCAACATGTTCTGACATCATTTGCTGTTTTTCAGTCATTTACCGATTTGTTTAGGGAGCTAAATGACGGTGAAATTGAAAATCACTACAAAATGAACTCTGAAAATATTGGAAATTGGCATGGTATCATCATTTCGCCCGCATAGCATGTGCAAAAGAGTAGAGAGGGTCACGGCGAAAACTGGACGCACCTCGTGTACAAACTGGACATTCTCTTTCGGAGTATCAGGGTTTCGGACGAGAACTCATCTGTTACACGGGCACTTCAATGTTTTTTAAACTTATTTGAACTCCAGCCTATTTTTGCGTTCAGTATGCATCATTCAAAGCGACGTCATCAATTTCCAACATGTTCTGACATCATTTGCTGTTTTTCAGTCATTTACCGATTTATTTAGGGAGCTAAATGACGGTGAAATTGAAAATCACTACAAAATGAACTCTGAAAATGTTGGAACTTGGCATGGTATCATCATTTCGCCCGCATAGCATGTGCAAAAGAGTAGAGAGGGTCACGGCGAAAACTGGACGCACCTCGTGTACAAACTGGACAATCTCTTTCGGAGTATCAGGGTTTCGGACGAGAACTCATCTGTTACACGGGCACTTCAATGTTTTTTAAACTTATTTGAACTCCAGCCTATTTTTGCGTTCAGTATGCATCTTTCAAAGCGACGTCATCAATTTCCAACACGTTCTGACATCATTTGCTGTTTTTCAGTCATTTACCGATTTGTTTAGGGAGCTAAATGACGGTGAAATTGAAAGTCACTACAAAATGAACTCTGAAAATGTGGGAACTTGGCAGGGTATCATCATTTCGCCCGCATAGCATGTGCAAAAGAGTAGAGAGGGTCACGGCGAAAACTGGACGCACCTCGTGTACAAACTGGACTATCTCTTCCGGAGTATCAGGGTTTCGGACGAGAACTCATCTGTTACACGGGCACTACAATGTTTTTTAAACTTATTTGAACTCCAGCCTATTTTTGCATTCAGTATGCATCTTTCAAAGCGACGTCATCAATTTCCAGCACGTTCTGACACCATTTGCTGTTTTTCAGTCATTTACCGATTTGTTTAGGGAGCTAAATGACGGTGAAATTGAAAATCACTACAAAATGAACTCTGAAAATGTTGGAACTTGGCATGGTATCATCATTTCGCCCGCATAGCATGTGCAAAAGAGTAGAGAGGGTCACGGCGAAAACTGGACGCACCTCGTGTACAAACTGGACATTCTCTTTCGGAGTATCAGGGTTTTAGACGAGAACTCATCTGTTACACGGGCACTTCAATGTTTTTTAAACTTATTTGAACTCCAGCCTATTTTTGCGTTCAGTATGCATCATTCAAAGCGACGTCATCAATTTCCAACACGTTCTGACATCATTTGTTTTTTTCAGTCATTTACCGATTTGTTTAGGGAGCTAAATGACGGTGAAATTGAAAATTACTACAAAATGAGCTCTGAAAATGTTGGAACTTGGCATGGTATCATCATTTCGCCCGCATAGCATGTGCAAAAGAGTAGAGAGGGTCACGGCGAAAACTGGAGGCACCTCGTGTACAAACTGGACAATCTCTTCCGGAATATAAGGGTTTCGGACGAGAACTCATCTGTTACACGGGCACTTCAATGTTTTTTAAACTTATTTGAACTCCAGCCTATTTTTGCGTTTAGTATGCATCATTCGAATCGATGTCATCAATTTCCAACACGTTCTGACATCATTTGCTGTTTTTCAGTCTTTTACCGATTTGTTTAGGGAGCTAAATGGCGGTGAAATTGAAAATCACTACAAAATGAACTCTGAAAATGTTGGAACTTGGCATGGTATCCTCATTTCGCCCGCATAGCATGTGTAAAAGAGTAGAGAGGGTCACGGCGAAAACTGGACGCACCTCGTGTACAAACTGGACAATCTCTTTCGTAGTATTAGGGTTTCGGGCGAGAACTCATCTGTTACACGGGCACTTCAATGTTTTTTAAACTTATTTGAACTCCAGCCTATTTTTGCGTTCAGTATGAATCATTCAAAGCGACGTCATCAATTTCCAACACGTTCTGACATCATTTGCTGTTTTTCAGTCATTTACCGATTTGTTTAGGGAGCTAAATGACGGTGAAATAGAAAATTACTACAAAATGAACTCTGAAAATGTTGGAACTTGGCACGGTATCATAATTTCTCCCGCATAGCATGTGCAAAAGAGTAGAGAGGGTCACGGCGAAAACTGGACGCACCTCGTGTACAAACTGGACAATCTCTTTCGGAGTATCAGAGTTTCGGACGAGAACTCATCTGTTACACGGGCACTTCAATGTTTTTTAAACTTATTTGAACTCCAGCCTATTTTTGCGTTCAGTATGCATCATTCAAAGCGACGTCATCAATTTCCAACACGTTCTGACATCATTTGCTGTTTTCAGTCATTTACCGATTTGTTTAGGGAGCTAAATGACGGTGAAATTGAAAATCACTACAAAATGAACTCTGAAAATGTTGGAAGTTGGCATGGTATCATCATTTCACCCGCATAGCATGTGCAAAAGAGTAGAGAGGGTCACGGCGAAAACTGGACGCACCTCGTGTACAAACTGGACAATCTCTTTCGTAGTATCAGGGTTTCGGACGAGAACTCATCTGTTACACGGGCACTTCAATGTTTTTTAAACTTATTTGAACTCCAGCCTATTTTTGCGTTCAGTATGCATCATTCAAAGCGACGTCATCAATTTCCAACATGTTCTGACATCATTTGCTGTTTTTCAGTCATTTACCGATTTGTTTAGGGAGCTAAATGACGGTGAAATTGAAAATCACTACAAAATGAACTCTGAAAATATTGGAACTTGGCATGGTATCATCATTTCGCCCGCATAGCATGTGCAAAAGAGTAGAGAGGGTCACGGCGAAAACTGGACGCACCTCGTGTACAAACTGGACATTCTCTTTCAGAGTATCAGGGTTTCGGACGAGAACTCATCTGTTACACGGGCACTTCAATGTTTTTTAAACTTATTTGAACTCCAGCCTATTTTTGCGTTCAGTATGCATCATTCAAAGCGATGTCATCAATTTCCAACACGTTCTGACATCATTTGTTTTTTTCCAGTCATTTACCGATTTGTTTAGGGAGCTAAATGATGGTGAAATTGAAAATCACTACAAAATGAACTCTGAAAATGTTGGAACTTGGCATGGTATCATCATTTCGCCCGCATAGCATGTGCAAAAGGGTAGAGAGGGTCACGGCGAAAACTGGACACACCTCGTGTACAAACTGGACAATCTCTTTCGTAGTATCAGGGTTTCGGACGAGAACTCATCTGTTACACGGGCACTTCAATGTTTTTTAAACTTATTTGAACTCTAGCCTATTTTTGCATTCAGTATGCATCATTCAAAGTGACGTCATCAATTTCCAACACGTTCTGACGTCATTTGCTGTTTTTCAGTCATTTACCGATTTGTTTAGGGAGCTAAATGACGGTGAAATTGAAAATCACTACAAAATGAACTCTGAAAATGTTGGAACTTGGCATGGTATCATCATTTCGCCCGCATAGCATGTGCAAAAGAGTAGAGAGGGTCACGGCGAAAACTGGACGCACCTCGTGTACAAACTGGACAATCTCTTTCGGAGTATCAGGGTTTTGGACGAGAACTCATCTGTTACACGGGCACTTCAATGTTTTCTAAACTTATTTGAACTACAGCCTATTTTTGCGTTTAGTATGCATCTCTCAAAGCGACGTCATCAATTTCCAACAAGTTCTGACATCATTTGCTGTTTTTCAGTCATTTCCCGATTTATTTAGGTAGCTAAATGACGGTGAAATAAAAAATCACTACAAAATGAACTCCGAAAATGTTGGAACTTGGCATGGTATCATCATTTTGCTCGCATAGCATGTGCAGAAGAGTAGAGAGGGTCACGGCGAAAACTGGACGCACCTCGCGTACAAACTGGACAATCTCTTTCGGAGTATCAGGGTTTCGGACGAGAACTCATCTGTTACACGGGCACTTCAATGTTTTTTAAACTTATTTGAACTCCAGCCTATTTTTGCGTTCAGTATGCATCATTCAAAGCGACGTCATCAATTTCCAACACGTTCTGACATCATTTGCTGTTTTTCAGTCTTTTACCGATTTGTTTAGGGAGCTAAATGGCGGTGAAATTGAAAATCACTACAAAATGAACTCTGAAAATGTTGGAACTTGGCATGGTATCCTCATTTCGCCCGCATAGCATGTGTAAAAGAGTAGAGAGGGTCACGGCGAAAACTGGACGCACCTCGTGTACAAACTGGACTATCTCTTCCGGAGTATCAGGGTTTCGGACGACAACTCATCTGTTACACGGGCACTTCAATGTTTTTTAAACTTATTTGAACTCCAGCCTATTTTTGCGTTCAGTATGCATCTTTCAAAGCGACGTCATCAATTTCCGGCACATTCTGACACCATTTGCTGTTTTTCAGCCATTTACCGATTTGTTTAGGGAGCTAAATGACGGTGAAATTGAAAATCACTACAAAATGAACTCTGAAAATGTTGGAACTTGGCATGGTATCATCATTTCGCCCGCATAGCATGTGCAAAAGAGTAGAGAGGGTCACGGCAAAAACTTGACGCACCTCGTGTACAAACTGGACAATCTCTTTCGGAGTATCAGGGTTTCGGACGAGAACTCATCTGTTACACGGGCACTTCAATGTTTTTTAAACTTATTTGAACTCCAGCCTATTTTTGTGTTTAGTATGCATCATTCGAATCGATGTCATCAATTTCCAACACGTTCTGACATCATTTGCTGTTTTTCAGTCTTTTACCGATTTGTTTAGGGAGCTAAATGGCGGTGAAATTGAAAATCACTACAAAATGAACTCTGAAAATGTTGGAACTTGGCATGATATCATCATTTCGCCCGCATAGCATGTGTAAAAGAGTAGAGAGGGTCTCGGCGAAAACTGGACGCACCTCGTGTACAAACTGGACTATCTCTTCCGGAGTATCAGGGTTTCGGACGAGAACTCATCTGTTACACGGGCACTTCAATGTTTTTTAAACTTATTTGTACTCCAGCCTAGTTTTGCGTTCAGGATGCATCATTCAAAGCGACGTAATCAATTTCCAACACGTTCTGATATCATTTGCTGTTTTTCAGTGATTTACCGATTTGTTTAGGGAGCTAAATGACGGTGAAATTGAAAATCACTACAAAATGAACTCTGAAAATGTTGGAACTTGGCACGGTATCATAATTTCTCCCGCATAGCATGTGCAAAAGAGTAGAGAGGGTCACGGCGAAAACTGGACGCACCTCGTGTACAAACTGGACAATCTCTTTCGGAGTATCAGAGTTTCGGACGAGAACTCATCTGTTACACGGGCACTTCAATGTTTTTTAAACTTATTTGAACTCCAGCCTATTTTTGCGTTCAGTATGCATCATTCAAAGCGACGTCATCAATTTCCAACACGTTCTGACATCATTTGCTGTTTTCAGTCATTTACCGATTTGTTTAGGGAGCTAAATGATGGTGAAATTGAAAATCACTACAAAATGAACTCTGAAAAATGTTGGAACTTGGCATGGTATCATCATTTCGCCCGCATAGCATGTGCAAAAGAGTAGAGAGGGTCACGGCGAAAACTGGACGCACCTCGTGTACAAACTGGACAATCTCTTTCGGAGTATCAGGGTTTCGGACGAGAAC
The DNA here is from genome assembly GCF_002575655.3 of Aegilops tauschii subsp. strangulata. Lineage (NCBI taxonomy): Eukaryota > Viridiplantae > Streptophyta > Magnoliopsida > Poales > Poaceae > Aegilops > Aegilops tauschii. Next base: position 15,017,162 of record NC_053038.3, on the reverse strand, counting down.
TCATCTGTTACACGGGCACTTCAATGTTTTTTAAACTTATTTGAACTACAACCTATTTTTGCGTTCAGTATGCATCTTTCAAAGCGACGTCATCAATTTCCAACACGTTCTGACATCATTTGCTGTTTTTCAGTCATTTACCGATTTGTTTAGGTAGCTAAATGACGGTGAAATAGAAAATCACTACAAAATGAACTCTGAAAATGTTGGAACTTGGCGTGGTATCATCATTTTGCTCGCATAGCATGTGCAAAAGAGTAGAGAGGGTCACGGCGAAAACTGGACGCACCTCGTGTACAAACTGGACAATCTCTTTCGGAGTATCAGGGTTTCGGACGAGAACTCATCTGTTACACGGGCACTTCAATGTTTTTTAAACTTATTTGAACTCTACCCTATTTTTGCGTTCAGTATGCATCATTCAAAGCGACGTCATCAATTTCCAACACGTTCTGACATCATTTGCTGTTTTTCAGTCATTTACCGATTTGTTTAGGTAGCTAAATGACGGTGAAATAGAAAATCACTACAAAATGAACTCTGAAAATGTTGGAACTTGGCATGGTATCATCATTTTGCTCGCATAGCATGTGCAAAAGAGTAGAGAGGGTCACGGCGAAAACTGGACGCACCTCGTGTACAAACTGGACAATCTCTTTCGGAGTATCAGGGTTTCGGACGAGAACTCATCTGTTACATGGGCACTTCAATGTTTTTTAAACTTATTTGAACTCTACCCTATTTTTGCGTTCAGTATGCATCATTCAAAGCGACGTCATCAATTTCCAACATGTTCTGACATCATTTGCTGTTTTTCAGTCATTTACCGATTTGTTTAGGGAGCTAAATGACGGTGAAATTGAAAATCACTACAAAATGAACTCTGAAAATGTTGGAACTTGGCATGGTATCATCATTTCGCCCGCATAGCATGTGCAAAAGAGTAGAGAGGGTCACGGCGAAAACTGGACGCACCTCGTGTACAAACTGGACTATCTCTTCCGGAGTATCAGGGTTTCGGACGAGAACTCATCTGTTACACGGGCACTACAATGTTTTTTAAACTTTTTTGAACTCCACCCTATTTTTGCGTTCAGTATGCATCATTCAAAGCGACGTCATCAATTTCCAACACTTTCTGACACCATTTGCTGTTTTTCAGTCATTTACCGATTTGTTTAGGGAGCTAAATGACGGTGAAATTGAAAATCACTACAAAATGAACTCTGAAAATGTTGGAACTTGGCATGGTATCATCATTTCGCCCGCATAGCATGTGCAAAAGAGTAGAGAGGGTCACGGCGAAAACTGGACGCACCTCGTGTACAAACTGGACAATCTCTTTCGGAGTATCAGGGTTTCGGACGAGAACTCATCTGTTACACGGGCACTTCAATTGTTTTTTAAACTTATTTGAACTCCACCCTATTTTTGCGTTCAGTATGCATCATTCAAAGCGACGTCATCAATTTCCAACACGTTCTGACATCATTTGTTGTTTTTCAGTCATTTACCGATTTGTTTAGGGAGCTAAATGACGGTGAAATTGAAAATCACTACAAAATGAACTCTGAAAATGTTGGAACTTGGCATGGTATCATCATTTCGCCCGCATAGCATGTGCAAAAGAGTAGAGAGGGTCACGGCAAAAACTGGACGCACCTCGTGTACAAACTGGACAATCTCTTTCGTAGTATCAGGGTTTCGGACGAGAACTCATCTGTTACACGGGCACTTCAATGTTTTTTAAACTTATTTGAACTACAGCCTATTTTGCGTTCAGTATGCATCTTTCAAAGCGACGTCATCAATTTCCAACACGTTCTGACATCATTTGCTGTTTTTCAGTCATTTACCGATTTGTTTAGGTAGCTAAATGACGGTGAAATAGAAAATCACTACAAAATGAACTCTGAAAATGTTGGAACTTGGCATGGTATCATCATTTTGCTCGCATAGCATGTGCAAAAGAGTAGAGAGGGTCACGGCGAAAACTGGACGCACCTCGTGTACAAACTGGACAATCTCTTTCGGAGTATCAGGGTTTCGGACGAGAACTCATATGTTACACGGGCACTTCAATGTTTTTTAAACTTATTTGAACTCCACCCTATTTTTGCGTTCAATATGCATCATTCAAAGCGACGTCATCAATTTCCAACACGTTCTGACATCATTTGCTGTTTTTCAGTCATTTCCCGATTTATTTAGGGAGCTAAATGACGGTGAAATTGAAAATCACTACAAAATGAACTCTGAAAATGTTGGAACTTGGCATGGTATCATCATTTCGCCCGCATAGCATGTGCAAAAGAGTAGAGAGGGTCACGGCGAAAACTGGACGCACCTCGTGTACAAACTGGACAATCTCTTTCGGAGTATCAGGGTTTCGGACGAGAACTCATCTGTTACACGGCACTTCAATGTTTTTTAAACTTATTTGAACTCTACCCTATTTTTGCATTCAGTATGCATCATTCAAAGCGACGTCATCAATTTCCAACACGTTCTGACATCATTTGCTGTTTTTCAGTCATTTACCGATTTGTTTAGGGAGCTAAATGACGGTGAAATTGAAAATCACTACAAAATGAACTCTGAAAATGTTGGAACTTGGCATGGTATCATCATTTCGCCCGCATAGCATGTGCAAAAGAGTAGAGAGGGTCACGGCGAAAACTGGACGCACCTCGTGTACAAACTGGACATTCTCTTTCGGAGTATCAGGGTTTCAGACGAGAACTCATCTGTTACACGGGCACTTCAATGTTTTTTAAACTTATTTGAACTCCAGCCTATTTTTGCGTTCAGTATGCATCATTCAAAGCAACGTCATCAATTTCCAACACGTTCTGACATCATTTGTTTTTTTCAGTCATTTACCGATTTGTTTAGGGAGCTAAATGACGGTGAAATTGAAAATTACTACAAAATGAACTCTGAAAATGTTGGAACTTGGCATGGTATCATCATTTCGCATGCATAGCATGTGCAAAAGAGTAGAGAGGGTCACGGCGAAAACTGGAGGCACCTCCTGTACAAACTGGACAATCTCTTCCGGAATATAAGGGTTTCGGACGAGAACTCATCTGTTACACGGGCACTTCAATGTTTTTTAAACTTATTTGAACTCCAGCCTATTTTTGCGTTTAGTATGCATCATTCGAATCGATGTCATCAATTTCCAACACGTTCTGACATCATTTGCTGTTTTTCAGTCTTTTACCGATTTGTTTAGGGAGCTAAATGGCGGTGAAATTGAAAATCACTACAAAATGAACTCTGGAAATGTTGGAACTTGGCATGGTATCCTCATTTCGCCCGCATAGCATGTGTAAAAGAGTAGAGAGGGTCACGGCGAAAACTGGACGCACCTCGTGTACAAACTGGACTATCTCTTCCGGAGTATCAGGGTTTCGGACGACAACTCATCTGTTACACGGGCACTTCAATGTTTTTTAAACTTATTTGAACTCCAGCCTATTTTTGCGTTCAGTATGCATCTTTCAAAGCGACGTCATCAATTTCCGGCACGTTCTGACACCATTTGCTGTTTTTCAGCCATTTACCGATTTGTTTAGGGAGCTAAATGACGGTGAAATTGAAAATCACTACAAAATGAACTCTGAAAATGTTGGAACTTGGCATGGTATCATCATTTCGCCCGCATAGCATGTGCAAAAGAGTAGAGAGGGTCACGGCAAAAACTGGACGCACCTCGTGTACAAACTGGACAATCTCTTTCGGAGTATCAGGGTTTCGGACGAGAACTCATCTGTTACACGGGCACTTCAATGTTTTTTAAACTTATTTGAACTCCAGCCTATTTTTGCGTTTAGTATGCATCATTCGAATCGATGTCATCAATTTCCAACACGTTCTGACATCATTTGCTGTTTTTCAGTCTTTTACCGATTTGTTTAGGGAGCTAAATGGCGGTGAAATTGAAAATCACTACAAAATGAACTCTGAAAATGTTGGAACTTGGCATGATATCATCATTTCGCCCGCATAGCATGTGCAAAAGAGTAGAGAGGGTCACGGCGAAAACTGGACGCACCTCGTGTACAAACTGGACTATCTCTTCCGGAGTATCAGGGTTTCGGACGAGAACTCATCTGTTACACGGGCACTTCAATGTTTTTTAAACTTATTTGAACTCCAGCCTATTTTTGCGTTCAGGATGCATCATTCAAAGCGACGTCATCAATTTCCAACACGTTCTGATATCATTTGCTGTTTTTCAGTGATTTACCGATTTGTTTAGGGAGCTAAATGACGGTGAAATTGAAAATCACTACAAAATGAACTCTGAAAATGTTGGAACTTGGCACGGTATCATAATTTCTCCCGCATAGCATGTGCAAAAGAGTAGAGAGGGTCACGGCGAAAACTGGACACACCTCGTGTACAAACTGGACAATCTCTTTCGGAGTATCAGAGTTTCGGACGAGAACTCATCTGTTACACGGGCACTTCAATGTTTTTTAAACTTATTTGAACTCCAGCCTATTTTTGCGTTCAGTATGCATCATTCAAAGCGACGTCATCAATTTCCAACACGTTCTGACATCATTTGCTGTTTTCAGTCATTTACCGATTTGTTTAGGGAGCTAAATGATGGTGAAATTGAAAATCACTACAAAATGAACTCTGAAAAATGTTGGAACTTGGCATGGTATCATCATTTCGCCCGCATAGCATGTGCAAAAGAGTAGAGAGGGTCACGGCGAAAACTGGACGCACCTCGTGTACAAACTGGACAATCTCTTTCGGAGTATCAGGGTTTCGGACGAGAACTCATCTGTTACACGGGCACTTCAATGTTTTTTAAACTTATTTGAACTACAACCTATTTTTGCGTTCAGTATGCATCTTTCAAAGCGACGTCATCAATTTCCAACACGTTCTGACATCATTTGCTGTTTTTCAGTCATTTACCGATTTGTTTAGGTAGCTAAATGACGGTGAAATAGAAAATCACTACAAAATGAACTCTGAAAATGTTGGAACTTGGCATGGTATCATCATTTTTCTCGCATAGCATGTGCAAAAGAGTAGAGAGGGTCACGGCGAAAACTGGACGCACCTCGTGTACAAACTGGACAATCTCTTTCGGAGTATCAGGGTTTCGGACGAGAACTCATCTGTTACACGGGCACTTCAATGTTTTTTAAACTTATTTGAACTCTACCCTATTTTTGCGTTCAGTATGCATCATTCAAAGCGACGTCATCAATTTCCAACACTTTCTGACACCATTTGCTGTTTTTCAGTCATTTACCGATTTGTTTAGGGAGCTAAATGACGGTGAAATTGAAAATCACTACAAAATGAACTCTGAAAATGTTGGAACTTGGCATGGTATCATCATTTCGCCCGCATAGCATGTGCAAAAGAGTAGAGAGGGTCACGGCGAAAACTGGACGCACCTCGTGTACAAACTGGACAATCTCTTTCGGAGTATCAGGGTTTCGGACGAGAACTCATCTGTTACACGGGCACTTCGATTGTTTTTTAAACTTATTTGAACTCCACCCTATTTTTGCGTTCAGTATGCATCATTCAAAGCGACGTCATCAATTTCCAACACGTTCTGACATCATTTGTTGTTTTTCAGTCATTTACCGATTTGTTTAGGGAGCTAAATGACGGTGAAATTGAAAATCACTACAAAATGAACTCTGAAAATGTTGGAACTTGGCATGGTATCATCATTTCGCCCGCATAGCATGTGCAAAAGAGTAGAGAGGGTCACGGCAAAAACTGGACGCACCTCGTGTACAAACTGGACAATCTCTTTCGTAGTATCAGGGTTTCGGACGAGAACTCATCTGTTACACGGGCACTTCAATGTTTTTTAAACTTATTTGAACTACAGCCTATTTTGCGTTCAGTATGCATCTTTCAAAGCGACGTCATCAATTTCCAACACGTTCTGACATCATTTGCTGTTTTTCAGTCATTTACCGATTTGTTTAGGTAGCTAAATGACGGTGAAATAGAAAATCACTACAAAATGAACTCCGAAAATGTTGGAACTTGGCATGGTATCATCATTTTGCTCGCATAGCATGTGCAAAAGAGTAGAGAGGGTCACGGCGAAAACTGGACGCACCTCGTGTACAAACTGGACAATCTCTTTCGGAGTATCAGGGTTTCGGACGAGAACTCATATGTTACACGGGCACTTCAATGTTTTTTAAACTTATTTGAACTCCACCCTATTTTTGCGTTCAATATGCATCATTCAAAGCGACGTCATCAATTTCCAACACGTTCTGACATCATTTGCTGTTTTTCAGTCATTTCCCGATTTATTTAGGGAGCTAAATGACGGTGAAATTGAAAATCACTACAAAATGAACTCTGAAAATGTTGGAACTTGGCATGGTATCATCATTTCGCCCGCATAGCATGTGCAAAAGAGTAGAGAGGGTCACGGCGAAAACTGGACGCACCTCGTGTACAAACTGGACAATCTCTTTCGGAGTATCAGGGTTTCGGACGAGAACTCATCTGTTACACGGGCACTTCAATGTTTTTTAAACTTATTTGAACTCTACCCTATTTTTGTGTTCAGTATGCATCATTCAAAGCGACGTCATCAATTTCCAACACGTTCTGACATCATTTGCTGTTTTTTAGTCATTTACCGATTTGTTTAGGGAGCTAAATGACGGTGAAATTGAAAATCACTACAAAATGAACTCTGAAAATGTTGGAACTTGGCATGGTATCATCATTTCGCCCGCATAGCATGTGCAAAAGAGTAGAGAGGGTCACGGCGAAAACTGGACGCACCTCGTGTACAAACTGGACATTCTCTTTCGGAGTATCAGGGTTTCAGACGAGAACTCATCTGTTACACGGGCACTTCAATGTTTTTTAAACTTATTTGAACTCCAGCCTATTTTTGCGTTCAATATGCATCATTCAAAGCAACGTCATCAATTTCCAACACGTTCTGACATCATTTGTTTTTTTCAGTCATTTACCGATTTGTTTAGGGAGCTAAATGACGGTGAAATTGAAAATTACTACAAAATGAACTCTGAAAATGTTGGAACTTGGCATGGTATCATCATTTCGCCCGCATAGCATGTGCAAAAGAGTAGAGAGGGTCACGGCGAAAACTGGAGGCACCTCGTGTACAAACTGGACAATCTCTTCCGGAATATAAGGGTTTCGGACGAGAACTCATCTGTTACACGGGCACTTCAATGTTTTTTAAACTTATTTGAACTCCAGCCTATTTTTGCGTTTAGTATGCATCATTCGAATCGATGTCATCAATTTCCAACACGTTCTGACATCATTTGCTGTTTTTCAGTCTTTTACCGATTTGTTTAGGGAGCTAAATGGCGGTGAAATTGAAAATCACTACAAAATGAACTCTGGAAATGTTGGAACTTGGCATGGTATCCTCATTTCGCCCGCATAGCATGTGTAAAAGAGTAGAGAGGGTCACGGCGAAAACTGGACGCACCTCGTGTACAAACTGGACTATCTCTTCCGGAGTATCAGGGTTTCGGACGACAACTCATCTGTTACACGGGCACTTCAATGTTTTTTAAACTTATTTGAACTCCAGCCTATTTTTGCGTTCAGTATGCATCTTTCAAAGCGACGTCATCAATTTCCGGCACGTTCTGTCACCATTTGCTGTTTTTCAGCCATTTACCGATTTGTTTAGGGAGCTAAATGACGGTGAAATTGAAAATCACTACAAAATGAACTCTGAAAATGTTGGAACTTGGCATGGTATCATCATTTCGCCCGCATAGCATGTGCAAAAGAGTAGAGAGGGTCACGGCAAAAACTGGACGCATCTCGTGTACAAACTGGACAATCTCTTTCGGAGTATCAGGGTTTCGGACGAGAACTCATCTGTTACACGGGCACTTCAATGTTTTTTAAACTTATTTGAACTCCAGCCTATTTTTGCGTTTAGTATGCATCATTCGAATCGATGTCATCAATTTCCAACACGTTCTGACATCATTTACTGTTTTTCAGTCTTTTACCGATTTGTTTAGGGAGCTAAATGGCGGTGAAATTGAAAATCACTACAAAATGAACTCTGAAAATGTTGGAACTTGGCATGATATCATCATTTCGCCCGCATAGCATGTGCAAAAGAGTAGAGAGGGTCACGGCGAAAACTGGACGTACCTCGTGTACAAACTGGACTATCTCTTCCGGAGTATCAGGGTTTCGGACGAGAACTCATCTGTTACACGGGCACTTCAATGTTTTTTAAACTTATTTGAACTCCAGCCTATTTTTGCGTTCAGGATGCATCATTCAAAGCGACGTCATCAATTTCCAACACGTTCTGATATCATTTGCTGTTTTTCAGTGATTTACCGATTTGTTTAGGGAGCTAAATGACGGTGAAATTGAAAATCACTACAAAATGAACTCTGAAAATGTTGGAACTTGGCACGGTATCATAATTTCTCCCGCATAGCATGTGCAAAAGAGTAGAGAGGGTCACGGCGAAAACTGGACGCACCTCGTGTACAAACTGGACAATCTCTTTCGGAGTATCAGAGTTTCGGACGAGAACTCATCTGTTACACGGGCACTTCAATGTTTTTTAAACTTATTTGAACTCCAGCCTATTTTTGCGTTCAGTATGCATCATTCAAAGCGACGTCATCAATTTCCAACACGTTCTGACATCATTTGCTGTTTTCAGTCATTTACCGATTTGTTTAGGGAGCTAAATGATGGTGAAATTGAAAATCACTACAAAATGAACTCTGAAAAATGTTGGAACTTGGCATGGTATCATCATTTCGCCCGCATAGCATGTGCAAAAGAGTAGAGAGGGTCACGGCGAAAACTGGACGCACCTCGTGTACAAACTGGACAATCTCTTTCGGAGTATCAGGGTTTCGGACGAGAACTCATCTGTTACACGGGCACTTCAATGTTTTTTAAACTTATTTGAACTACAACCTATTTTTGCGTTCAGTATGCATCTTTCAAAGCGACGTCATCAATTTCCAACACGTTCTGACATCATTTGCTGTTTTTCAGTCATTTACCGATTTGTTTAGGTAGCTAAATGACGGTGAAATAGAAAATCACTACAAAATGAACTCTGAAAATGTTGGAACTTGGCATGGTATCATCATTTTTCTCGCATAGCATGTGCAAAAGAGTAGAGAGGGTCACGGCGAAAACTGGACGCACCTCGTGTACAAACTGGACAATCTCTTTTGGAGTATCAGGGTTTCGGACGAGAACTCATCTGTTACACGGGCACTTCAATGTTTTTTAAACTTATTTGAACTCTACCCTATTTTTGCGTTCAGTATGCATCATTCAAAGCGACGTCATCAATTTCCAACACGTTCTGACATCATTTGCTGTTTTTCAGTCATTTACCGATTTGTTTAGGGAGCTAAATGATGGTGAAATTGAAAATCACTACAAAATGAACTCTGAAAATGTTGGAACTTGGCATGGTATCATCATTTCGCCCGCATAGCATGTGCAAAAGAGTAGAGAGGGTCACGGCGAAAACTGGACGCACCTCGTGTACAAACTGGACAATCTCTTTCGTAGTATCAGGGTTTCGGACGAGAACTCATCTATTACACGGGCACTTCAATGTTTTTTAAAATTATTTGAACTCCAGCCTATTTTTGCGTTCAGTATGCATCATTCAAAGCGACGTCATCAATTTCCAACATGTTCTGACATCATTTGCTGTTTTTCAGTCATTTACCCGTTTGTTTAGGGAGCTAAATGACGGTGAAATTGAAGATCACTACAAAATGAACTCTGAAAATGTTGGAACTTGGCATGGTATCATCATTTCGCCCGCATAGCATGTGCAAAAGAGTAGAGAGGGTCACGGCGAAAACTGGACGCACCTCGTGTACAAACTGGACATTCTCTTTCGGAGTATCAGGGTTTCGGACGAGAACTCATCTGTTACACGGGCACCTCAATGTTTTTTAAACTTATTTGAACTCTAGCCTATTTTTGCGTTCAGAATGCATCATTCAAAGCGACGTCATCAATTTCCAACACGTTCTGACATCATTTGTTTTTTTCAGTCATTTACCGATTTGTTTAGGGAGCTAAATGATGGTGAAATTGAAAATCACTACAAAATGAACTCTGAAAATGTTGGAACTTGGCATGGTATCATCATTTCGCCCGCATAGCATGTGCAAAAGAGTAGAGAGGGTCACGGCGAAAACTCGACGCACCTCGTGTACAAACTGGACAATCTCTTTCGTAGTATTAGGGTTTCGGACGAGAACTCATCTGTTACACGGGCACTTCAATGTTTTTTAAACTTATTTGAACTCCAGCCTATTTTTGCGTTCAGTATGCATCATTCAAAG